>NC_092819.1:132864086-133164086 GCF_023375885.2 Dermacentor andersoni
TTTTTTAGGTGCTTACGCTCAGAGCAATGGTGAACCGTTTGAAGCTTCCGTGTGTGTATGTGTGTGTGTCCCCTAAAGGCTTCTTCGCGGCGGTGATCAGCGTGCTGCGCTCTCATGCGTGCATGTTATCTGCATCGCGTTCCACGCAAGTTGTAGACGTTCCTTCGCACATTGCGGTACATATCGGGTTCGTCTTTCTCTGGTGGCCTTCCTTTTCACATATCTGGCGTATGTATATATCTCCTTTTTCTGCAGTTAGCGAAGGTTTTACAGCTAGCCCGTGTTCGCTCCATCTCTCCATCGTATGCTTAGGTGGCAGCTCGAAACCGATGTGTGTTCGAATGCAGGCCGTTGATCTAAGAACGCACTGATTGCACTCGGTACATTAGACACACGTACATTGGCGTATTGCTCTCATGATCGCGACCAATTTGCGAAACGTTTCGCTGGTCGCAGGCGGCATGCATTTTCATGCGCCAGCCGCGTCCCCAGCTCCTTAGGGTTAAAATGAGAAGCACAGTCAGCAATAACAAACTTTCTGAAATCGAAGCCCAAGCAAGTCGGCACGAAATTGTATGCGTATGAGACGTACCCGATAACCTGCTTTTTCATGTCTTGCGATGACACAAGGCCAACTCATCAATGTCGCCGGTGGGCGACGTGATCGCTGCGAGCAGGGATCCTCGAGATATAGCTTTCGAGCATACAATCACTTACGCGCGATTTCACGACTTGTCATCCGCCGCGTTTGAGGTCATCTGTTGCGCTGCACAAGGTGAGGTTGGCCAAGTGCGCGTCCTGCGCCGAGTCGCGCGAAATTGCGCCAAAGTGATCGTATACCTGAATGCAACTATACATTTTCGAGCTGGCAACGCATAAATGGGCCGACTACGCCGAGCGCACGCTGGCCTTGCCGGGCACTGCCATAATGGTAGCATGTTTACATTCGGTCTGCTGTCCCGGCGTTCGATTTCGCAAACTTCGGGCATGTTGGGGTTGTCTTGGGATTCCAGCCCACGTGACTTCCTATCAGAACCGGAACTAGCTGGCTGGCATCTGGCTGCCAGCAGGCTGACAGAACTCCGAAAATCGAAGAAGCCCAGAGTTAGACAGCGGTTTGTTTCCACGTATGGTACCGGGGAAGCCTTCGCCAAGCGCACGCCTCATGTATCAGTAATGAAGTCAAGGGCGCACTACGCCGCAAGCTACTATGGCGCCATCTCGTAGTCTCGTGGGGCACTCTGCTCTCTTCCTCATTCTTTCACCATACTCTCCCCCTCAGCTACCGCCTCATGCTTTCACTGCAGCCTCTCCTCCGCATCCACCTCGCGCTCTCTTCGCTATCGCCGTCTTTAATCTCCCGTTGCGCTTCGTGTCCGCTCTTTTATTGTTCGCTGTGCTCATTTGCTTGGTTACGCCGAGGGACGCCGAAGAGCAACGTAAGAACGGCCTCCTAAGAGCTGCGCTCTAAAAAAAGAAAAAATCCGAAATGCAACGAGATCACTTGTACTCTAGCGCGTTCACAATTCGCTCCCATCCTAGCAGGATCTGCTATGGAACACAAAAAAGATATAATTTTAGTACAGGAGCAAGAGGTGGGTCTTGAGAAGAGCTATTGGATATATGGACCTTTTGTTCACAACTGGTCCGGCGCTTGATACTTTTCTGTATTGCCGAGATGACCATACTCTTTATTGGCGGTAAATAAAAATAAAGCGACGAGGTATTTCTTTGTTTTTTTATGTTTTTATTAGCACAGGTCCACACAGTCAAATTTAGAACCTATACAAAAGAGGGGTTGGCTTCATCAAATGTTGCTCAAGAAGTTACTGCGAGCAGATAAACTATAACATGAGGGAACTTTCTAGAAACGCCCGATGCTGACCTTCGAGAGACAACACACATGCGACATTCAATGAGAAGCAACTATATCAGTGTGTATAGCCACGATTGTCTTTCCCTCGAAACAGCCTAGTGACCGGCTATTCTTTGTTTCAGAATTGCGACTCATATGCTCGTGCATATGAGATTTCCCTCTATGATATTGACTCAAGGTGTAAATGAACCAAAAGTAGCCTATTCTGGCTAGTAAGTGAGCGAAGTTATTGTTATATTCTTTCAAAATTAGCGTGCCTTTCCACGGGTGCCACGGTGACTTCGTACACGACCAGATTTCGTGGCAAAATAAGAGTGCGTCAGTGGCAGAAAGCGAAACAAAAATGTAAATTCCCCTGCTTGGTCGTACAATTATTCTCAACTGAAGTAGTCCCAGCATACAGGTGATTTATTACATGTGGGGGTGGCAGGAGAAACCGCGTGACATCGAAAAACCCGGAGTAATACATTTCTTGAACGCACTATTTGCTCAGCGTTGAAAAATTACCTCTTGATTGGGAAACAGCTGTATCGCTCATCTGTCGAACAGATCCTTTCGCTCAGACAGCCGGTATGCTCCAGAATCAGTGTTTTGGATAGCTTCCACAGCGTTGCACCTGATATCTGAAACGGAGTTAAGTGCGTGCTGCCGGAAATGGTGCTTCTATGGAGTCGCTTCTCCAGCTTACGCTGTGGCTGTGCTGCGTGTGCCGGGTGGGCCTGCGACACTTTTTTGGTCATTATAGAATGGCGAGCGCCCAGTGGCAGACACCCAGTGTCCCAAGTTGGTACAATAGAGGTTCACTGAGTACCAGCACAGAACGAGTAGCACATAAGCAGTGCTTCATGTCGGCATCGAAGAGTTTCCTTGAAAGGCAGTACCTACCCACTCACCGCATTTACAGGGACTCATGTCAGTGTGAAAGAGACAGAGAGAGTAACTGATAAATGAGACAAAGGGAGGCTCAAAAAAAGAAACAAAGGCAGGGTGCTCCAACCATTCGATCACAGACTACGCAGTGACCCAGATTGGCGGGAAAACGTTTAGATGGAAGAAAATTCCTCAAGGAAATTTCTGGAAATTCCACTAAGTACCCTAAAGATGCCAACGCATTAAAAATTAAAGTCCGAGGGAATGCTGGCACGCAATTCACAGACGCAAACGAGCTGTCAGCCATGAGCCGCAGACACCCCGGCGCTCATGCGGAGCCTCATGAGAAGTGTCCACGAGACCAACCTATTTCTACAGGAATGGTCTCCGAGATCGCACGCGCTAGCACTCGCGAATTCAGAGGCCACGCGGCGAGGCCCAGCTTTGAAAACTCCCTGTCCGCATTCCCACGAACGAGAAATGTCCTGAAGACGTGCTAGGCGAAGTAATTGCCGGCAATGCATGCCAGGCTAAAGGCCCGTTTATAGTCCGGCGTTATCGGCGCGCGGGCGAGCGTCGTTCGCGGTCAGTCACGCTACGTCGGTTGCGCTGCGCCAGCCGAGATGCCATCCCCTCTATACTTCAACGCGCGCGCCGTAAGCTGCTATCTTCGGAGCATGCGCAGAAATTTCGCCAAGGCGCGCGCCGTCCGCAGAAGCCGTCTGCGGAGTTGCGTTGGCGCCTTTTTCTTCGCGCGCAATGCATTGTGGGTCGACGCGGTTGGCTGCGCCGGCGCGCGAATGGAGCAGGAGCCAAATTTGCGCCGAGCTCGTCGGGGCGCGCTGGCAGCCGCCGCGCGCGCGCGCGCGTTACGTCGGACTATAAACGGCCCTTAACACCGCCTGCTGCAACGCCACCACTACCACCACCACCACCACCAGCACCACCAGCGCCACCACCGCCGCGTTAATGACGGGTTGCGATCATGTCTTGTCGCTTTTATGCTCTCGCACGGACTGGGGTAAAATGAGCAAATGTCTATATTGTTTTTATATATGGGAGTAAATAACAAGTAGCACCGAGAGCTCAGGGCAAGCCACTTACAAAATTTTCTGTATAGGCTAATTCTTGTTTACATGGTGCCTTCCGCTGCCAGCATGATGGTTGTGCGCGCAAAGTAGGGTATTTCTACAGTGCAGCTATTTCCATGCCACATCATGGCGCGAATGGTGGCGTGAGTGGAAAGGGCAAGCTGCATTCGCTAATGATAATTCTTCGGTCTCATTTCGTGCACCATTCAGGTGTGACGCCTTTTGCGCCGGTGGCTGCAGTCCACGCCAAGCCAGCATTTCGAGACTCCTGATAGCTGACAAGACGCTGTTTCTGCAGAGCAGCAGCAGTTGCCTCGCGTGCTTTGTCAGGCCGATATTTCGCCTCCTCGTATTGCTAGAATTTCGTCTGAAGGGCTTCAGCGAACAATGCTTCGCTCTTTGAGTGCAAACGCCCAATGGTGTTTTTTGTTTTGTTTTTGTTTCTTTTTCGAGAAACTTATTCAGCATTGCGAATTCCTACATAGCCTATTCACTTGCCCCATTGACATACTTTTGAATTGAACAATGAACATGGCCGATACGGTATGTCAAAGTCAATAAGTACTGCTAAATGGTGTGGTTGGCAGCATTAAAGTACCTGAAACTGCATGTTACGTAAGGCGAAAAATCTTCACTTAGCTCTTGTTCCTGCCATATAAGAGAAAAATATGTGATTAATCACTGTTAGTTTTAATATCAAATTTTTTTCATAGTTTGAACGAATCTGATATTCTGCAATTTAAGCTCGGGTATAAAACACGGAATAAATCTACAATGTTATCATATCAAGGATTATCACAGACTTTCTGCCCAAATCAGGACGGTAAAAGTGTAAAACAAATACGCAGGATGGGTGAGAGATACACGCGTCTTATTAGTTTTCATTTGAATAAGCAGTAGCTTTATCTGCACGACGACAGACCATCCATTCAGATTGTTGTGTAGTTTTGGTCGGAATCGAGCGTCGACACACAAGTGTAAGACGGAACGTCGAGTAACGCTCAGTGTTATATTTATATAGCGTAGAATGCACCAACGCCAGCTACACGACACAGAGCCTGTGCTGTCTATTTCAATTAGTAATATGCTGAGCTCTTCTTACATAACTTGGAGTGTCACTGCGCATTTGGCCACTTCATAATTTCTTCGCACTTCGTCTTGAGATCACTCGCAAGATGACAAGGTAAGGAAGCGTAAGTCGTGTTTCTAGAGAATAGATGCAGGAAAGTTTCCATGAATCTGTTGCGTGAAAATTTTGTCACATATTCCGTAAAAATGTCTCGAGGCGCATCACTGTGCTCAACAAGTTCGAGGACGCACATCTGTCAGAAGACGTAATTCTAAAGCATATACCTCACTCGATATCATGTTAGAAAACCGCCTATTAATTATCGTGATTTTTATGACATCCATGACTGAATGGATGCCTACATTAGTTGCTATTACTTTCTCTCTCATCGTGCCTCTTTTCTTGCCTCCCTTTCACAAACAGTCGTGCAAGGTAGCAAGCAGGAAAGTTACATCTGTGTTAGTCACTTGCATTTGCTCTCTCTGACTTATTTTCACTCTCCAGACAAACATATGGCGAAGGTTAAAAAAGTCAAGTAAAACGTAAGAAAATCAATCGACTTTTCGTGGTTGCAATATGAAAGCGTGATTGAAACCTAAAGAACTGGAATGTTACTGGGGCAGAAGCATTGTCTCCGTAGAGACCATCACTTTGTTTGCACTGTTATGTCTTAGTGAAATAATTGCACTTACTGAGGTAAGAAGAAACGGAAAGATCCAGTAAAGGCTAAAGGACAGGAACACGACCGGTAATGATGCAATATTGCGTTGTATGCAACATTCAATAACGTGACATCATAATTTCAGCCATTGTAGCACCCATTTGACTCGCTAAGGCAGTTAGCATATTTTGAATGAGACGTTGTATGGTTATGAGCGATGCCATTGAGAAAAGTCGAAACGAAAATGCGCTCGCTAACACGAAGCACGCATGAAAAAAATGAGAAGGTAACTTCCAAAGAAACCTTATGTCTGACCCACTCTGGGATTTTCAGGAACGACACCTGGTTGCTCACTTCGCTGGCGGTTATTGGGCTACTACTCCCTAACCGCGCTTGGCTACTGAAAAAAAAAAAAAAACTACAACATTACTTGAACTAATGATCAACAAAGCACGTGCTCTGGAGTGAGTGGTGGTGTTTTAATGTGGTATGAGTTGTATCGGTGTACTTCTGTGACACCGAGGTATTCCCGATAATTTGAATGGACATACGTACATATGGTCGACCACAGTGTAATTTTCTGTTTTATTTTATTTCCATCTCGCGTAGACACCAGACCATCGACTGCAAGTTTTCATCTGCAACATCTTTGACTTTAAAAGGTAAATTACAAGTTAAATTTGTCGATACCAGCATTTTTGGGATATTCCGGGAGCGGTAAGGACAAATGCCCCTATATAAATCTAAATATATATCTCAGTTACGATGTGGATGTCAACGTGTTAATTGTGAAGAAACTGTGAACGTTTTACTGAGAAAAGAAACAAATTAGTATAGTAATGAAGGGGGCTAGTTGGTGAACGTTCATGGTTATATTGTGCTCAGTTTTACAGTGACGATATTAAGTGAAGGGCAGGTCGTGGAAGTACGTAGCGCTACGTACGTCCACCTCCTGTCTTTCACTTAATATCGTCAATGTAAAACTAAGCGCAATATAACCATAAACAAATTAGTATTGAGTAGGTTACAATACCATCAAAAAGTATATGTATACTCGAACTATTTGTCCGAATAAGGCGCTTATAGAAACAGGGCAATCTCCATCCCGTGGAAAACCGAGAAGGAATAAATATAAAAAAACCTGTGTGGTCCAGGAACATATCCAACATGCGAATTGTATGAGGCATTGTTTCTTGCACTGCATTCAATTGACGGCGCTGTTAGTGTTTCTCCTCCATGCGAAAAGAGATATTTTTGGAGAGAAGAGACTGCGTGATGATATTCAATAGTTCTCTTGTAGAAACGTATAGCGCTACTGACGCGTGTTTCCGTTTGGCCTCAAATTAACGATTCAAAGGAGACGTGGCCTTATGGGAGGTAAATTTTTTTTTCATGAAATGTAAGTGGCAGGTGTCAGTCGTTGTTAAGCATGAACTTACGCTAATGCTGAAGAGAATTTCCATAGTTTTGACAGGTGTAGGATGAAAATTGCCTTCACTGTTGATTCAGAACGCTTGATTGTATATTGAAAATAGGCATCAAAACTGTGCAACGCAGCCATTTCAAGAGGCATGCTGCGATGCATATTGGTGCCCTCTCGCGTGTGACATCAGAGGGGGAGGGGAGCATGCACAGCCCCATCGTAGTACATGCTCCACTGCGGCACCGCGAACTCGTGTTCTCTATGAGTGAGTGCAACTTTACGTTGTCGGCCGACTTGCCGTGCGGGATGTCTTTCCAGTGTGAGTCTGTAGTTTTGTAGAACAGCACGTACGGGATGTTCCAGAACGACGTTCCTTGCGTAATCGAGTGGAGTCACCATCGTTGGCACGCTTAGTGTGGATTGCTCGTGGGGTCGTCAGCTAGCCCTCAGTATGTAAAGCAGCGCGCACGGCGCTTGTTTCTCGTCATTGCTGTTACGTTATCGGAGCGTACTCGGAAACACTTGTGGGACCATTTTTTTAATAAACAACAGCATTTACTCTTCGGCTACGCTGTCTGTGGTAAAATACAGCATATGTGCAGAGCGAGCGTTTCGTGTTTGGCTCGCCCGCTCCATTGCGCACAGACATTTCAATTTTGTTGCTGCGCAGCGCTTTAGGCACATTATAAAACCCGTTTGAGGCCCTTATCGAGAATTTAGGTGGTTAATACACGCAGTGCTTTAGCATCATTCCGACACATTGCGGTATCTTGCTACTATGTGGCACGATCGAGTGCAAAATGTGGCATTGGGTAACGCCTGATAGATTAGCAGCTTCGTCACGATGCGAGCCGAACATGCTACGAAAGCACAAAGAATTGTGAAGGGCAAACATAAATTTTGGGGTGGACTTTTAGATCTGAGGTTTGCCTAATATTCCGTGCATCTTTCATGTGTACAACAGGAAGTTTCTACGCTTTCCGTAAAAAGCGGCGTACCAGAAGAGTATGTTACCAATAAACTTATAGGGTTGGTTTCAATGCATCAAACTTGACGAAACTCACATAGCAGGGTGTTTACATTTTCATTTGATGTGTAACATAATTATGAAAAAAAAAATGACCCAATTCTCTTAAGCATAGGATGCTTGTGTGTGTCTAAAATCTGGTCGTGCCCTCGCTGCTTGCACTATCATTTCCCACTACTCCGGCATGTGCCGGTACCGACTTGACTGGGAGTTGGCTTCAGCACATGATGAATAATTCTTGTTCAATTCACGGAATTTCTTCCATGATTGTCATGCCAACGTTTTTTTGTGGACCAGAGCAGGCACCTCATTGCGTACCGCCGACCATCCATCCATAGGTTCGGAGTGGTTACAAAAGGTCTGCAATGTCGGGTACAAGGCTAGACAAAACAGAATAATAACACAGAAAAAATTATGTAGTCTTGTGCTGCAGAGCTGAACGTCGCAAGATGAGTAAGCTTGATTACTTACTAGATGCTAGGGCGCACAGCCCGCCCTAGCATCTTAGTCTTCTAAGCCTAACCAGACTTTTCTTTCTTTGCTCCTGCAGTGGATAGGAGGCACATTTTGCGGGCCAGGTTCGTTCAGGGATGGGAAATGGTGGCATCGAGTAAGAAATACAGGCGACAAGCTCTGTTTGGATCACAATTTTCAATGTACTTTGCTCTGTTTGTACATTCGCACGTATTTGAAACTATTAAGAAAATAATACTGAGAGATTTGTGTCTATGGGTACTTTCCTGCATAAGTAGCAGGAGCACTAAACACCCAAGAATAAGGGTGGCGTAAAAGAACGCGATGTGAGGCTGATATATTTTGCTATTTTTATACAAATGTTATGTTTATTCGTATGCTTATGAAGTGATGTTTCCGCCGTCGTTTCGACTAGCCTTAGAGTGCGCTGAACCAAAGTAGTCTCATGCTACCTACATAAAGATAAACGTTTATAGAGGTAATAAGATTTGCTAGAGGATCGTGCAACCAACGCTCGAGATCAACCGCTGATCTGTAAAATTATAGACGTTTTCTGAAGAAATGTTTTACATATGCAACATCAAGTGCCTAGAATTATGAAGGAAGTAAGAAATTTGCAATGAAATGCTATTTTGCTTAATACAAGCCAACTGAGCCATTGGGAATTCGGTAAGGGGAGCTTCAATTTCTTATATGCTATAAACAACGTACAAGTAAGGTAATTGTAAGAACACTCTTTTCATAATTATAGAGTGAAGTAGCGGTTCTCGTCCTTCGCATGGTCGCATGAATAAAACTTACCCTAGAAAAAAAAAATAAAGGTAGCAATTGGACAGCGCCGTGGTACACGAGCACGCAGGCAGAGTTAGAGCTAACGAGTGAAAATGCAACCATTTTAATCGGAGGGTAGCAGAAGGCAAAGACAAATCCCCATATGACGTCACCAGAGTGCCGTTCTCAGCGATGCCATGAGAGGAACACGATGCCATTTACCTGCAGGGATGTAGAGGCTTTTTACTGTAGTTACTCGCGAATGAAGGGAGTTCCCAAAGCCTTGGCGTTAACACTGTACGAAAACGCCCTTAGTATTCGCTCTTCTGAGCAATTAACGTAATTACTCAGTGTTTGACAACACGCGTATTTGTCAGCAATCATGTTTTTTTTAAATATCCGGCACTGGAAATTCAGGGCACCAATAACCTGCACAGGCTTGCAGGAACTTCATCATATAGAATTCGCGTTCTCCAGCTATCTCATTACAAGCAGCACTGTTGATATTGAGGTTCCCGTACACAGCTAAGCATTTGTATGTTTAAAGAACGGATAAACACGTTTATAAATTTGGCACGTCACAAACACGAACAGAAAAAGAAAGCACATGTGTCAGGGCAGGACATAGTAGTAAAAATAGATATAACTTCACTTACAATGCCTAGAGGTTCAACCAATGCCTAATGTGAGGAATTTATCCATGGCTTGTAGCGCACTGGGGCACGAATTCTACTTTCTTTATCAACGTTAACGGCGAACAGAGTAATCACAGGCGCTGAGTTCCGTGCCAGCAAATTTTCTGCAGCGCTTCTACCGACATACACTCCCCTGATAATTTAACACCCTTGCTTGGGTGGACAGTTCTTTGACTTGACCAGGTGTGTGGGCAACAAAATATTAGAGTCAGATTCTTGCGGCGAACATTTACTACTCTACTCTACTGACGAACCAGGCAGCGTGTCTTGCACAAAGCCAGTTCTCACGCTGAGAGCAAGGCTGCAGAAAGGCACAGCGGGGCTGTTTGGGCGCGCAATCATTGGAGATAATTTCACAACGTTAAGATTTCAAGAAAATTAGACAATCACAGCCCTAATTACAGCCGGTACATTGAAATTCTGATCGCAGCGAAGGAAGAAGTAAACTACTCGTATTTCACATTTTGGCAAAAATGTATTGTTACGGAAGGATGAACGAAGAGAGGAAGATCGCGACACGCTGGCTGCTGCGGGTTGTTGTTGGTCAGCCATTTTAACTACTCAGACTCATTTTGTATATATATTGTAAATATAATCTTCTACACTCCCAACATCCACGTAACATATTGGTGATAGGTGCGGGGTACCACGGGTGGAAATGGAACTCCGCAGTGGACGTCGCATCCCCGTCCGCATCATGAATGACGGTGAGCACTCGGGATCAACGTCGTTGCCGCCTCCTGGGTCACCGTCGCATGCTACGTCGCTGTCACCTTCGGTTTTCATTGTGCAACCCAAGGATCCTGGAACTTTCTGCAGGACCGATGGCACCGACGTTGAAGAGTGGTTAGCACTGTACGAACGCGTGAGTGGAATCAACAGATGAGACCCTACGCTTATGCTAGCTAACCTGTTGTTTTACCTAAGAGGCACAGCAAAGGTGTGGCACGAAAACCACGAAGAGGAGCTAACCAGCTGGGACCAATGCAAAGAGAAATTGGAAGAGTTGATTGGCAAACCAGCCGGCCGTAAAACTGCAGCAAAGGCGGAACTGGCCTCCCATGCCTAATCCCCCAAGGAGTCCTATGTCTCGTACATCCAGCACATGCTGGCACTTGGTCGTAAGGCCGATCACAACATGACAGAAGCTGAGAAGGTAGGGCACGTGCTTAAGGGCATTGCTGACGACGCGTTTAATCTACTCGTGTGCAAGAGCTGATGTACAGTTGACGCAATCATTAAAGAGTGCCGACACTTCGAACAGGCCAAAAGTCGGCGCGTCTTGGAACCACTCGCCAGGCTTCTCAATACTGCCGCAACGTCGACGTGTGAAGATCAACCCGCACAGCAGCATGCGTCGCCATCAGATTACGTGGTGCGAATCGTTAGACCTGAACTGGATGCTATGGCGCCCACAGCTTTCTGTTCGTGTACCCTTGACGCTACCACATTTTCAGTTCCTCTCGTACAAGCCATCGTTCGCCAGGAACTTGAAAACATTAGTTTACAATCTGTGTGAGCTGTCGCCCATCCCAGAGCTAACGAACGCCCTTCTACTATTTTCACTCCACCCCGACGTTTTTCTCCGCGTTATCGCAACCCGACTGAGTGGAGAACTGCGGACGACCAGCCGATATGTTTCACCTGACACCGCATTGGTCATGTCGCCCGATACTGTCGAACCTCGTGGCCCTCAGCACCTCGCATGCCGACCAACCTGAGCCGTTTTGATGGAAATTCCCGCAATGTTTCGCCCACCAACGAGTCTAATAGCGCGGCCAAATCTGTTCAGAACACGTGGTACAGCCGCTCACCATCGCCGCGCGGACACCAGTCTCGTTCAATGCAAACAAGTCGCCCATCTTCCCGTTCGCCGCAGCCACGTCACCTTTCGTCCCCTGTGGGTTTTAGCCGCACCCTTTCGGAAAACTAAGAAATGCAGCCCTCGGAGGTGGTGCCGCATCGCCTACTACCGAAGCAAATCCTCTGTCTGTGCCCACAAGGAGAAATGTAATAGGCGTTAAATATACGGCCTACTTGTTCAAGCACTCGTCGACACTGGAGACCACGTATCTGTGATGAGTGCTAGCCTACGTAGACTTTTAAAGAAGGTCCTCACCCCAGCAGCTGGCCGAGTGCTTCGTGTGGCCGACGGCGGCGTGCTGGTTGTACTTGGAATGTGTAATAAGTATAACCGGTCGCCCTACTTCTGTTCTCTTTGCTGTGATCGACAACTGCCCTCAAGACATTATCCTTGGATTGGACTTTTTATCCCGTCATTCCGCCCTTATCGACTGCGCAACTGGCGTTCTTCAGTTGGAACTACCTCAAGTCGCCGATGCATCGAGCACCGTTCCACCGCACTTGTCCCCGCTTTACGATGTACCTCTGCCACCTGAGGCAGCTACCTACGTCACTATCACCGCCCAGCCGCAGGTTCCTGACGGTGAATATGTGCGTCGCCCCATCATCGACCTGCTTTTGAACCGGAACGTTGCTGTTCCGCATACATTGGTCACGGTTACTTACAACGACGTCGTTCTACCGCTTCTGAATTTCAGCCTGTGCCCTCAAGTGATTCCGGACGGCATGTTCTTGGCCAGCGTTTCTAGTTGTTCCAAATTTGACATTGAGAGTCTGAATGCCGAGAGTGGCTTATTAGCGCCAATTGCAGCTCACAGCTCTGGTTCCTTAACGGATGACATCGCGAAAATGATTGCACCTGACCTCACCTCTGCACAGGCCACGGACATACGCCTCCTGCTTGAATCATACAGTCACATCTTTGATTTAGGCGACAGGCCATTAGGCCAAACATCGGTCGTTCACCACCGTATAAACACTGGAAACACGAATCCTATTTGTCGGCGTCCCTATTGGGTATCGCATGCTAAGCGTCGAGTCATCCAATCAGAAGTGGGCAAAATGCTCCGCAAAGGGGTCATCGAGCCATAAGCCAGCCCTTGGGCTTCGCCTGTCATCCTTGTGAAAAGTAAGATGGTACCTGACGTTCTTGCGTCGATTATCGCCACTTAAACCAGATCACGCGAAAAGACGTCTACCTACTCCACGCATCGATGACGCCTTGGACTGTTTGCGCGGAGCTAAATACTTCTCGTCGATTGATGTTCCATCCGGCTACTGGCAGATATGAGATGATGAAATGGACCGCGAGAAGACGACCTGCATCACGCCAGATAGCTTATATCAGTTTAAAGTCATGTCATTTTGCCTATGCAATGCTCCTGCGACATTTGAACGTATGATGGACTCTCTTCTGCGAGGCGAGAAATAGACAACCTCTCTTTGTTACCTTGACGAGTTTATTGTTTTCCGCCCACGTTCGGCCGCCACCTTACCCGACTTGCTGCAATTCTTGCGGTATTCCGAAAAGCCGGCCTTCAAGTGAACTCCACGAAGTGTCAATTCGGGCGCCGTCAGATTACCGTGTCGGGACACCTCGTTGACGCATGCGGTGTGCAACCAGATCCGGAAAAAGTTCGCACCGTACGCAGGATCCTTGTGCCAAGTTCTGCTTCTGACGTTCGCTGCTTCGTCGGCCTATGTTCTTACTTTCGCCGTTTCGTCAAAAACTTCGCCGACGTTGTTGGGCATTTGACAGATCTTCTAAACAAGAACATGCCATTCTCATGGGACTCGGAGCAGGCTCACGCGTGCTCCGCTCTCATCGGTTTTCTCACCACCCCTGCCATACTTGCCCACTTTGAACCTTCTGCACCTACCGAAGTTCACACTGACGCAAGCGGCCATGGCATCGGCGCTGTTCTGGCCCAACAGCAGAATGGTACCGAGTGGGTGATAGCTTACGCCAGCCGCCTGCTGTCACCTGACGAGAGAAATTATTCCATCACCGGGCGGGAGTGCTTGGCTTTAGTTTGGGCTGCCGCCAAGTGCCGGCCATATGTATACGGCCGCACGTTTTCGGTCGTTACAGACCATCACCCCTCTGCTGGCTGTCTTCCCTCCGGGACCCCACTGGTCGGCTTGGTCGCTAGGCTTTACGGCTCCAGGAATATTCATTTGTTGTCAATTATAAGTGTGGACGTCTGCACAAGGACGCTGACCGCCTCTCGCGTCACCCCGTGGATTCCCCTGGTCTTGTTGCGCATGATCCGGTGACCTGCGTGATGGCTTTGACTGATATGACCGACATGCGCGCTGAACAACAACGCGACGCATCCTTACAGTCCATCATCGCCGGGGGGCAATCTGGCAGCACCGACGGTACGTGCCGCATGTTTGTGCTGCACGACGGCATCCTCTACCGCCGCAATATCAACCTTGACGGCTTCGAGTTGCTCCTTGCCCATTGGAGTTTTGCATACATACGACTGCGCACGACACCGGTTTTTCTCGCCGGGTCTCTACCGCTCTGCGCGTCGTTATGTCGCAACTTGCGAATTGTGTCAGCGCCGGAAGAAACCTCCCCTGCCAGCTGTCAGCCGACTCTATCCAATTGAAATTCCCTCTGAACCATTTTTTTCGCGTAGGCCTTCACCTGCTTGGCCCTTTTCCGACGACCACTAGGGGGAATAAGTGCATCGCCGTCGCTACTGATTACGCGACACGCTACGCGATAACAAAGGCGAGGCCGACTAGTTGAGTAACAGACGTCGCTGATTTTCTACTTCACGACGTCATTCTCCAGCACGGTGCAGCTCGACAGTTAGTTACAGACCGCGGCCGCTCGTTCTTGTCTCGAGTTGTGGACAACCTCCTCCGCTCTTGTGCCACTGAGCACAAGCTGTTCACCGCCTACCACCCACAAACGAACGGTCTCGCGGAACGCCTCAACCGAGCACTCACATAGATGCTGTTGATGTACGTTTCCAACAATCACTGCGACTGGGACGCCACGCTGGCCTATACATGATATTCGCGTATAACTCGTCCCGACATGACACCGCAGGATGTTCAGCCTTTTATCTTTTGTATGGTCGCGACCGCACTTTGCCCTTTCACACCTTCCTACCTTCTGTGCTCGGCGTTGCCACTGAGTACGCTCGTGAAGTCATCGATGGCGCTCACACGGTGCATCAAGTCGCCCGATCTCCTTATTAGCCTCGCAGCATCTGCAAAAAGAGCGTTACGACCGGTGGCATCGCGATGTTCAGTTCGCACCAGGTGCTTGGGCACTGATTTGGTTGCCACCCGTACAAAAAAAATTATTGAGAAGGCATTGAAATATTGTTGGTCAATGTTGAGTTTTTTATTGAGGAATTATTGAGAGTATGTTGGAGAATTGTTGGGTTGAGTGTTGAGCACTCTTGAATATTGGCCACTGAAATCGAATTGAAACACCATTGGGTACCTCAATGTTGAATAATTGTTAAGTTACCATTGAAAGTGCATTGTGCTTAAACGGCCCGTTGTGTTCATTTTGTTGAATGGTTGTTGAGTTACCATTGATTCTGCGTTGAACTAACGTTGTGGTAGTTCTGTTGACCTGTTGTTGAGTTATTATTGCCACAGCATTGAAAAGCATATCGTGGCACAGTTGAGATGCCATTGAGATTTCAGAAGTCGCCATTGAAATATGATTGACGTTTCGTTGGGCTAGTGTATTTTTATTCATGTATTGATATTGCTCGCTGTTCACACTTGCATGCCCCGGTGCCTGCTCATAACTTTCCCAAACACAAACAAAATCAAAGGAGAGACTGATCAACTTGAAGTACCTTTATTTACACTAAAGATGCGTGCACGTGAAACATTATTACAGTACATAAGGCACCACTACATCGAACCTGGAGACACAGGCTAGTACCTACAGCACTCTAGCAGCGTAAATACATCTGAAAAAAACTTTACATATGAATCCAATCAAAACGATCATTGTGCTCTTCACTTTCGACTTAAGTTTATGACTAGAAGGCAAAGCGACTCAAAAGGCAGGGCTTAAGCATACCCTTGTAACAACCAACTTTGAACACATGAACACTTGGAGCTGCTTGCATGTGAATACACAAAAGACATCTGAATATGTTACATTAAAATGTTGCGCACACTAACACATCACAGGAAGAGCTACGGCTGACTGTGAGAAGGCAAAATAACCAACTTGAAACAAATGACTTCACGTAAATATATACAACCTTTAGCACACGTCTTTCACCACGATTAAAATTTAATGAAGTACCAAAGTAGACTTGCCTGAGCTTTGTCTTCGAGATATATATATTTTCATGTTGCCCAATTATTTTATAAAATAACATCACTCAACTTAGCTATTATTTGACGAGACATCATTTAGAAAGTTGTCGGGCATCATGAACACCTGAATCGTGTTTCTGACAAGCCAGGATTGCTTTCTTCAGAAATAAACTTGTCAAGCTTTTGTGTAATGAAAGCAGCTTATCTCCCTGGCACAAGTCAAGAACAAACAGTACACCATTTGATTATGTTAATTTGGGGTACAGAGGAGTTCGTTAGTGGCATTTCCTCAATTTAGTGAGCTCATTTTCAGGTAATCTTTCTGGACTTGCACAAAGCTAATTAAAGCACTTTTTGGGGCCTTTTTTCCTATACCCAGCAACTAAGTGCTACCTCAGTCAATAAAGAGATAAGAAAAGGCTAATACCTTGAACGATAATAGAAAAAATAATTATTTAGCACAGAAAATTGGTAGTAACACATGGCTAAGACAATTCCAAACAGCCAAATAAATGGTCACCTGCACTTTCAGTATCAAGCACCCCAGAAATAGTCATACAGTATGAGAAAAGGTTCCAATGACTCGACAGCCCGATTGCTGAGACAGTGAAAAACGCAAATAAATGCATATACGAAACACCAATTACCTCAATTTCGCAGATAAAATGTTATTAAAATAGCACCAGAATTTTGCTGCATAAAATACATAAAGGTTGCATAAAAATTGGGACAAAGCAGTAACTGAAAGACAGAGGGAGCTACAGCGCACCCATGTTGAAAAAGATTACAAGGAAAATGATATATATGCATATTGAAGTTTACAATTTTCGCTCCAACATATAGAAAAAGAATGCATGCACTTAGAGCATAAAAAGGTTCATGTGCCTGGAGAATGCAGCGCAGTACAAAGAAGCGTCATGAGAACCGAAAAGTAGATCTTACTACGAATGCTTGCAACCTACAATCACGCATGTGCCATGTCATGCCTTGAATGGATGAAATTCATAAACCTTACACACAAAGGAAGTTACCATCACTCTTATTGGCTTCCTCAGGGGACTCATTGAAATTGAACTAGAAAAATGTACTCAGTGTCAAAAACAAAGAGAAGACCCTATAGCGTTCTTCCTGAAATAAACAGCGCAAATAACTTCATGTATCAATTCTATGGACACTTCGCCAATTCGGTGTACATTTATATTTCACAACCACCCAAACAGAGACGAGAAGGATGAATTATGGTAGGAACACACATGAGCGCTGACTCAAGTAGAAGTTTATTCGTGAAGACGAAGATTTTAAACACACTGGCCAACTTCACAAAGAAAAAGCCATGGATGCGCAGCATACACAGCCCGGCACAACAAAAAAGGACCGAAATACGTCCTGTAGAATAAACATGTGCGTCAAAAACTAACAAAAACATGAAAACTGAAAGGTTTCTCCTGTAAGCGATAGTAACGAGAAGTACTGTAGCAACTCTTTCCCACTAAGGGTCACAGAAATCTTGCTTATGAATATTTCTTCGTGATCAATAAATAATGCTTCCATAAGTCCTTTTGTGCTCTGGTCTTCGTGATGAAACAATCGTTCTTTCTGCTCTATACCGCAACACCAGAGGAGTTCCAGAAGCAATATGTATTGATCACAAACGAAACAATTGCATAACCAAGTTATCTGTTGCCCTTAGTGGGAAAAAGTTGTTCTCAAAAGAGCATTTCCCGTTGGGTAGTATCACTTATCGGACAAATCTTTCGCTTTTTCAATAGATTTGACCGATAGTTCTCGTTTTTCACGAACGTTTATTCTACATGACATGGCTTTTTCATATTTTTTCTTGTCGCACCTCGCTGTGTCTGCCACGCACGCACGGATTTTTACCTTTGCCAAGTTGACCAGTGTGTTTAATACCTTTGTCATCAAAAGCAAACATTTAGTAGAGCTTGCGCTCGTGTGTGCTCCTACCTATTTCGTCGTCCGCCTCTGTTCGTGCTGCTGTTTACAGTACCCACGTATCACTTGGTTAGGCTGGTAAATATTCTCACAAACAAAAGTAAATGCCTCCCCTCAAAAGGTAGCCCATCCTTTACTACTAAACGCCAGAGCAAATAGGAAGTAAGCCTTCACAGCGTCCATGTGGCAGCTAGTACACCACAGAGCAACACAAAAAATAGTTGAAAATCCCACTTGATGGAGAGTGGCAACAGAGATGCGAGCTTGCTAGTGAATCAGCCACATATCAACGGGTGTCTCTTGCACGACGCCAAGGTGCTTTTGGCGTAGAACACTTTAGCATCAGGGAATTTACTGCATACGTAACCTGTGAGAAGGGAATGTGGACAGAAAATGAGATTGCGCGGATTAAGAATCTGCCACACACTGCACATAACTACGCACGAAATAGAAGTAGACACTATACTTGCAAGTAAAAATTTGGGACTCTTTACGAGTGCCGTCGAGAAAAGGAAGGAATGGGTTGCTACGGTAAATGTTAGCTAAAACACGCACAGCGATGTTTCACAGTGGGGAAAATATTCCCGGCTCTCTCGCAGAACCAAAGACCACGCGACAGTGCATAGCCCATACCAAACAGATATCGAATCTTGGGGTAGAAGTCCAGTAGAAGGAATGACCTAAACATACGCCGAGAGCGATGCGAGCGTAAGCGTGCCTGTACGAGTGAGAACATGTACCGCTTCTTTGAAGCTAGCCGGTCCGGCGTGGCTCCGATCATCCCGCGCGATTTGTGTGCAGAACGTCGCGTACACGCCCTTGCGTTGCGCGGTAGCGTCCGCGCAGTGAGCTAGCTTCATGCACGCGTCATTCTTCACCGCGCAAACGGTGCTCGAGTGCGACGCTTAGCTCGAGGCGACAACACGCCGATTGGCGCTCCTTTCGCTTCTGGAAACAACGCATATTCAGATCGGTCCAACTCAAAGAGGCAGCAGAGAACGGTGGCATGTTTCGGTTATCGCTTATTAAAATTGTACAGTACGCCTTCAACGGCAAACCGCCGCGCTAGATAAAGATGCTTACTGCGGTAGTTTTGGCGGTGATAGACGATAAGGTGAGCCCGGCGGCGGCTGTGTTCTTTGACCACGTCACCACACCTCTGTTCATTTGCGCTGTGTATCCGTGTAGTCACCGCGCGGAAGCTGTGACTAATCGGTTGGCCGTTCTCCGCAAATCCCAGAGAGGCGAAATATATTTCGCGGTGCGCCGGCCGCATCATTAGCCGCAACCTAAATCGAGGCGCGCTTAACCGCTACGGCACAAAAGGTGATCACACTAACCGTATGGTATACGATGAGCCACTACGGAAAAAAAAATAATTCTGATGTTCCACGTGCCAAACCAACGACATGATTATGAGGCACGTCGTAGTTGGGGACTCCGTATTAATTTTGACTTCCTGGAAATTTTTACGTGCATACAATGCACAATGCACGAGCGTTTTTGCATTCTGCTCCTTTGGAATGCGGCCGCTGCAGGGATCGTATCCACACCTCGAGCCCCAAATTGCCACGGAGGCCGCCATAGTTACGAAATGCGTAAGCGTGAAGTGCAACACTGCCTTCCGGTACGAGTGTGGTACAAGCGTAGCACAGCTGCACACCTGCTGCACGATTATTTGTCGCGGTTCTCCTAAACTCGTAGTGCCTGCCTAAATACCTTGAAAGGCAGCGCGCCTCTCACGTATCGGAACGCGATAACAAGCGCTTAGACGGCATACGTGAGCCCCCATGAAAAATGACGTGGCCACTGTACAAAATTATCACTGCGCAGACAAGCCGATCCTTATGTTCCAATTGTGTTCTCTCATACAAATGAAGGAAACGTTATTAGACAGGAACAAATGAAGCAATGCAATTTTACGCACATGGGGCGCCGCTGCCTCTTCGCCTACCATTGTTTCAAACGAAGTGACGGCGGCAGCGTGAGTTAGTATCGCGCGCATTTGCTCCGGGGCATGCGGTTTGCTTCAAGAAAGTGAACGGTGTGCTTAACATGTCACGCTCGTCAATGTGAATATAGAAAAGAAGGCTACGTGCCCAAGAAAACGAGATTACTTACCTATCTTCAGAAGTGCGGCTGCGACTGTTTCGGGGTGCCTTCTCTCCAACAGGCATCATGGCCTCTGCCGCGCAACTCATCAAAACTGTCAGGCTCGCACATCAGTAGAAGACTAGTTGTTGGGTGAGCCAACCACTTCACCGGATAAACGTCCCACTTATCGTCGTTAAAGCATTTCACTAAAATGTGCGTCATGATGTCCGAAAAGAAAATACTTTCATCAAGAAGCACGAGGCGTGAACCACCGCACAACTGCAACCGAATAACTGAGTCCGAAAGCCGTTCACAGCTTCACATGGCTTCACTATCGTATTCAGTTATAAAAACCTTTCAAACACAAAATAACGGCACTGAAGAGCCACTAATTGATTAGCAATAATTTTTCATCAACTAACCTTCATAAATTTTTAAGAACTACCTAATTTATAGCGTAAACAATAAATACTACGACCAAAAAATGCGGCTACGAAACTAGCGGTAACCATGTGTACTGTTGCAAAAGTGTGCACAAAACGAAGCTCGGTTGCGCCCGTTTGCGTGCACACATACACACCCGAACGCTACCTTAACGCTTGTCGCGCCATCTAGAAATAAAAATTACTACTAGTTTTGCTATTTATACAAAAATAATGCTTATAAAATAGTTTATAACGTCTTTGCAGATGACGAGGTGACAAGTAAGGTACAATAAAAGTCCGTTACTTGTATTTCTTTCATTTCCCTTTGGTGTTTTTAACTGAACATACGAGAGCTGCAGGCTTGGAACATGACTGGACGACAGTTCGGCGAGGCTCAAATAAATCGCGTGCTTCTTGCAAGGCGAGAAACGGGAGCAGCCGCAGATACAGCGATTAGCTGTGATAATGTTACGGCTGTTGCTGAATCTGAAGCTCTTTGAAGTCAATGGTTATAGCGGCTGCGCGCTGCGATCTCAAAGCGCGTTCATTCTTTGATCTCTGGTACCACGGACATTGGACAAAAAACTATATTTGCTTTACGGACAGAGGGTACGTCGCAGGAAATTCGAAGACCTCACCCGTGTATGTTTGTAGCGTGTGCGCGCTTGCATCCTATGGTTCCCACAGTGCGTCCGATGTTCGAAGGTAGCGTCGTCGCCTGTCGGCACCTGTCTTATCGCCGGCCGCGCTGCCGCCGTGTCTACTTTTGGGGAACTCCACATGCACGTAGTCACCGTGTTGGCAAGTGAATTTCGCATTCTTCTGCTCCCCGAAACGTGCTCATTTCGGATCGTACCAATGGTTACGTCATCTAGTGTATGTTAAAACGACGATGGCATTTGTACACCGGCGAAGAAATAAATCGTTATGAACTTGAGCGGTCATGAATCTAGTCTAACGTTGCAGTTTTTACGAAGCCAAAATGGCTACGAAAGTGGGGCGGTCCCGGATAGGCGCTTCAAAGCGCCAGCTGTAGCGACAGCACCAGGAAGTGGCACGCGGCGCACACGCCAAGCATTTCAGAGCTTACTGGCTTTCGAATGAGAGGAGTATACGCGCGCTCGTAGCCTATTGGTTAGAGTACCGGGCTCGACGGCCGACGTTCGATTCCACCCCATCGGTCACACATAATTTTCTATTAATGAAAGCGAGGCGAAAGAAGAACCTACCTGCCGCAAAGTGACAAGAATGAGGTTGGAACGCATCGCAAAACATGTTTGGAATGTCTTCATATGCGAGTCCTAATTATTGTATACTGGACTCAACTGCTATACAACAAAAGAACAACTAGAAAAATCAACACAAATTACCCAATAAATTGTTTATTGAGAACACTCAACGGTAATATTGTTGTGCAAGGGTTGAGTGAACTCAATTGCTCTTGAAAATTTGTTGAAGTCCGTTGTTTCAACAATTCCCCAACAATACATCAATGGTTAATCAACACTCATTTTTGTACGGGCATGTCGCCGGGTCGGCCTCTTCCAGAAGCTTCTCTCTCGCTACACAGGGAAGTCCTACGTCGAGTTAGTCCTACGTCGAGTGTTTCGCGGCTGAAGACATACTGCGCTCGCAGTTCTTCGCCTACTATGCGCCGAGACGGCGCTTCACCACCCGGGGGTCCTGTTACGGAAGGATGAACGAAAAGAAGAAGAAGAAGATTGCGAGACGGTGGCTGCTGCGGGTTGATGGTGGTCAGCCATTTTAACTACTTGGACTCATTTTGTATATAGATTGTAAAGATAATCTTCTACACTCCCAACATCCCTGTAAAAATATGAATAAATGAACACGATAAAAACAGCGGGCTGGCGGAACCAACTCTGACTGATCTCAGAAGGTTTATCAACTTCCTTAGAAATGTTCTGTGGAATGGCTAAATCGGCCTTCCCAAGAACCTGTCGGCTAGTTTCCATCTTATGCGCAAAAGACATTGAACATTCTCGGAAAGAATAAGTCAGCTGCGACAGAGTAATCCTTTTCTCCTGGCTCTAGAAAAACTTTGTCCTGTCACCTAGCATGAGATTAACGGCATCATGGAAGGCGAAAGAATACGAGTTAAGAGACGTAAACGTAACCAACTGGCTCACACTAAACTTTAATAGTGGAATAAACAGATCACTGTGTTTTATACAGGAATTGTCTTTTCTTGAATAGCTTTCGGTTTAGTCATTTGTTCTCTGTGTCTGTTACTTTCGTAGGGCCGTACATATTTCACCGTTCATAGGTACGCATCAATTAGCTGCAACAAACGTACATCACTAAAGTTTGTCTGTAACATCCTGGGCGGCCCCTTACCCCTGACTTTCCGAAATGACAACTTGCATTTGAAGCCCGAAGTTGTGCAATGCTCGTTGCGGAAGGATCAGCATTGTGGAAGGCACGTTCGCAGCATCATAAGTGATTGTTGAAAACTAGCATAAGATTTTTAAACATCATCACACCTGAAACCCACTATGTTGCCACTTTGTTGTCTCTTCTACTGTAACAGAGACATGGTTGCAGAGTTTTGGGCAGCAAGAGTTCCCTCTATGCCTAATTTAGCTGCGCAAGAGTCCTGTTCGCGCTTCTTACATCAAGCTCCTGCTCATAGCCATCGGCACTACATGGGGAAATAAACTCAGCTTCACAGGAAACCGATGTTGGGTGTACTCATGATGCATGAGATTTCCCGTAATATCATGACATTTAAAAAATTTCTGCCGAAGGAATTTATCTGCACAATCAAAGGCGTTTCGAAAACCTTCCACTATCAAGTTCTTAGGATGTGTTTTCTAACAAAGCGGTGTGAAGGCGCCTATGAAGGCTACCAAAATGCAGCATTATTCACAATTCTCGTGAGCTTCCTGATTAGTGGCCTATTTGCATAATTAAATGAACAAGCACCCTTACGAATGTACACAACATTGTGCTGAAGGGCTGATGAACATTTAGTACGAATTATATATCTGAGAACAATGAACCTGCGGATTGTCCGCTCATTTCTGCCGTAAAAGAAAGCACAAGGACATGACTGTAGGGGTAAGTGGGCAAGGACCATATCCGCGTTGAAAATGCCATCTTTAGCCTGATGTGCAGCACCTGCAAACATTGTGGAAAAAAAAATCTCTGCAAATATAATTTCGCTGAGGACCACCTCTAGTGAATTAAACTATCAAATATATGAAGGTATATTAATGGCCACGCGAACTAAATAAACGGAGCGAGCAAGGAGATGGTCATAAACATTTATTTAGAAAGGTTGGTTGTAAAAGGTTTGTTTGTGCTGTGCAGCCCGCATTTGACTTTTTTCTGCAGGGAGTGCGCTGGGACTGTGGACATTGTTTGGGACAGATCTGGATTTACAGCCATGAGAGACGAGAATCGCGCCAGGTATGCAAGTAATAAATATTTTTATAATGGAGCTGTATTCCCAAAACGATGGCAACATGCGGAAAAAATAGCACTATTTAGCAACACCTGCAGAAGCTATTCATTTGCGAGAGGGTGACAAATCTACGAACCGAGTATTTCAAACCCAACGTACTTAACAAATATACGTCATACGATAGTAAATAAACTTGATCGCTTTCGGTTATCAGTTTTAGTGGAGTGCTCGGCGCGGCAATATTTTTCTGATGGCGCGCAAAAAGGAACTCACCTACAAGCTGTGCATGCAATGTACGTCTTTACAATAGAGTTGTGAAGCAGTTAAATAAAAGTAATCTTGCGGAACTTAAAAAGGGTGGTATCTCATAATTGCTTTTTTTTTCAGAAAGCCATACTCTTTCAAAACAACAATAATGAACTTTTCAATCAAAAGATTCGCGTGATTGAATCCAGTTTGGAGACTTGAAGCCCGTTACGCAGGAAGTTTATATACGCTTTCAGATACGCAAATTGCCAATGCTGCTCATTTCTGCAACGTTCTCCCCGGTTGTTTGATCTTTTAACCGTGCCACTATCAATACCTTAGAAGACGCCCAGGAGTGGCGTGACTGTGTATGACTCACCGTCGAGCGAGCATGTAGCGAACACGCTATCAAGCCAAGAGCTTACTCACTTCATGCCCGACAGTGCGGCATAGCCAGTCACGTTACTCATCGGCGTCTTCTGACGTCGTGAAAGTTACTGTTCTCAGGGGTTCGATTTGGGGTTGAATAGATCAAAATAGCAGGAATTCAATACGTTGCAGAAATTAGAAGTACCAGACGTCGCATGTCTGCAACTGGTTAAAAAGTGCTTGAAGCCTTGAATTAAGATCAATCTCCTGACTTGTTTTCACCAAATGTTAATTAGTGTAATTTTAATATTCTATCCTATATATACTACCTCGAGCCATTTTAAATCCTGTGAGTATGTGGTTAAAATAGTGTAGAAAAAATTGAGCATTTACCCCCCCGCCCCCCGGCATCCTGGAATTTTAAAGAGATTTCAAATGCGCGTTTTCTGAAACAACCGGTAGATCATTTTCTTAGCAGTCAGGTTGTTTCGGCTTGGTTTTGCGGAGCTAATGAGGGCCATGCTTTTAAATCTTATTTAGGAGCAGGACAGGGTGGAAACTAGGAGCAGGAGGTAGTGGAAAAGGCACCTGAGGTAACTTCACTTGCAACGGCGATGGCTTAGCATGCATATATAGCTCTGAGTTGCTCTTTTCTAACGGTTCTCCTCCGCTGTAAGTTGGCCAAAGATGCTATCGCTAAAGCGAATTAACGGACAAAGACAAGATTGTTCGACAGAAGGCTACATTTGCGTTTGTAATGGTTCAGGAGAAAACCTAATTTCTTACATTGCCAAAATTGTTGCGCAGGCCCGAATGGGGCCCTCCTGGAACGCACATGATCACTCAAGACACACTTTAAAAACGGCTAGCCTTTGGTGTCGCACTCTACATGTTCGATCAGTATCTTGTAGTATCCATATGCTTTCTGGGCACATGGCTCGTTTTAATTACTATGGTTAAGAGAGCGATATCAGCGCCTCTTTCTATAGGTCGGTCACTTTGTGTGACGCATAGTGAAGGTTTAAATTCATAATTGCCCTACTTACGTTTACTTACAGATATGCTGCGGTGATCAAAAGCCTGCTGGCCCCAGACTTCTCGTACGGCATGTGGACAGTTGTTTATGATGCGAAGTGTGTTACCAACATGGGTGAGCCTGCAATTTTAGTCTACAGTGTTTATGTTACTTAGAACACTGAAAAGAGACATCCTATAGAATTAATTTATACCATTGAATGCAGATAAATCATCTACCCAGGTGAACATGATCTACAAAAAATAACAACAGAGGAATCAATTCACTAAATAAAACATGAACAATATTTTAAGTTACAGACTTAAAGGCCCGTGTTTATGTTCAGAAGCTTAAGGAAATGATCATAATAGTACAATTGCGCGTTTTTAGATTTCAACATGGTCCTGCAGACCGAAAAAGAGCACTTAGGTATGACTTTGTGGGTCAGTGCGAAAGCATTGCGATGTCTCTCTGGTGGCGCTTCGGCCCCGTTCGCATGCTTACATGGACGTCCAAAGGAGCTGAGCGCAGCTACTAACTGAGAAGTGGAAGGTTCGTCTATTGGAGCGCACGACAGAACTCACCGAAATCACCGCACCGACTGGCAGCGCGGTGACGTGAGGTGCTATATAGAGACTAGCCCCACAGTTGCCGCTTCCTTGCAAGCAGCTTAAGCAACCGCAATCTTTAGCGGCAACCAGCTGCGGGGAACGCTATGCGCGAAGTCAAGCTTTCTGGTTTTATCTTTTTATCCCCCGCACGGCTCGCGCCTCCGCTGGCGCTGCCGGGGATGGATGGATGGATGGATGTTATGAGCGTCCCCTTTGGAACGGGGCGGTGGGTTGCGCCACCAAGCTCTTGCTACTATGCTGCCTAATATCCTGCCTAGGTTAACCAATGAAAAAAGAAAAAAAAACACTATGAACTACCGCGTCCAAACTTTTTGATCCCCTATTGCGAATTGTGCTTTTGTACGTCTCCGTCTTTTGTCGTTTCCCTACTTTTCTGGATGCGCGGCGGTAAGCGCCATCTGGTGGTGCTTCAAGGAGCCCAGTGCCGACACGATGCGCATCTCCCGTTGATCGGCTGTGACCACGTGACCTTTTGTACCATCTCCGAGGATACCGGCGGATTTTCCGCTTGATGGGCCATACAATGCTGTAGTTAAAACTGCCGTCAATTATTCGTTCAATTTGGCTGTCTACGCGTGCAGCATCCTGCAGCGTGGCTCGCGGTGCAACCTTCCTGTGACGTGTTGGTAGGTAAAGCTTCGCCATACCGCGCGACAAAGTGGTACGTCTCGCTCCTGCTGCTGAAGTGACTATACGCGTCGAGCGGTAAACTACGCAAAGCAGCAATCAAAGTCAGCTGATGGGACCAAGAGAATGTGGCAGCAAATTCTTCTGAGGGCTTCACGCGGGCTTCGCGGTGCCGCGTGCGTAATCAGTCAAATTGAATTAATGCAGTGACATAAGTTATTTCAGCCCACATGGATATTTAAACATCGGTATTCTTTGAATACTTCACGCACTTTTCGCGGGCTGTCTATGTGTTTGTACGTTCCTATGTATGTTTGTATATAAACATTTTGCCGCCTACCTGGGTTTCTGGGTAGTCCACGGTCGAATGTTAGCGCATCGGGCGTATGCGCTGAGGTAACAGGGTTCGAAACCAACTAGGAGACCAACTTGGGTCACTGAGTATGTGACAATGTGTATAGACGTGCTACTCTTCAACGAACCTGTTTCACGTCGAAATGAGTCACTGTAGACAAAGTACATGGTTGTGTTACATCTTAAAGCAGCAAAGGGCATTCCTTGGATGCTTCCCACGTGGCAGCCCTTGCATCAGCATCCGCCCAGGCTGCGGGGCCCGACATAGAGACTGTGACGTGCAAACAAAGGAGCTCACTTTGCGGCTACTAGAGCCGCCTCCCTCCGTGGAAGCGGAAGCTACCACAAAGAAGACTCTCCTTGGCCCTGACAAGCTGACTGTCATGGATAGCCCACTATTTGATGAGATGGGCCAACGTCCAGGAATGCCTTGGAAACTGCTTCGACTTTGGTTTCTCAAATGGCCACGTGGTTCCGACGTAAGCGGAGACGATGGTGCGGCAAATAAGGCGAAGTCCGCGTGGAGGCTGCGACGTCATGGGTGGCATTTTACAAATGATTGCGCGATTGTAATTGACCGAGGCACAGTGAACAGATTCCCTAGTGTAGTCACCTAGGGAAATGAACTGCTTTAAAAGCGGACACCTTCGATGCAATGAAGTGTTCTGACATTTGTTGACAAGTGTGTCCTGACGTTTCGGGATTTGTATCCAGAAGTGTAGTGAGCTCAGACATTTAAGCTGCTCCTTAATTCTTAAAGGCTGCCTGCGGCCTACAGCGCAATTCTAGTTAACGAGTTGTCCTACTCGAAGCGGTGTACACAACTTCCACTTGGAAAACTTGGAACAAATTCTCAGGATGACACCGGTTTTGAGATAATAATTGCCACATTTCGCGGACAAAGGCATTGGCATGTCAATTACTTTGTTAACAAAACGTCGCTTTATTCATTCAAGCATAAAAGTAACTGGAACACCAATGCATTTCTCCGTAAAGTTCGAGAATCGGTATATCGAAACTGTTGTCACCCTGAGAATTCGATACAAGTTGATCTGCCTTGCGAACTTCACGGCTAGAGATATTAAATTGCTATATGGACCAAAAGGTTATTAGTTAAAAGGTAAATTATTAAATTTTTGTTAATTCGTCGAGTATGGACTTCAATTTGTTGTTAGAGCAATATCCACCTCCTCGATTAGACCAGCTACTGAACTAAAATTGGGCTATGTGTCACAGGAAACCTTTAATAATTCAACGCCCCTTCAAGTCCGTGAAGATGATTGAACAGCGAAATAGTGTTAGTTACACCGAGTGTTACACGATACTAGTCAAAGTTCGTATATATATACTAGTCAAAGTCATAGTATATATTATAATTCTTTTGTTTCACCATTCTTTCACCTCATTTTCGCTTTTGTGAGCATTCCGAGTGCTTTCTTGTTGCTGATCTCCCAGTCTATTTTTTTTTTTTTTGGCGCGTGAGGTATTTTTCTGTGCTTTGCCGTGCTTTTTTCACGTGCAAGTTGTTCTGCCCCTTTTTGCTGCGCCAGTAATGAGGGCAAGGTTTGGCTTGAAATTTGTTTGTTTCTTATTCATGTTGTGTGCAATGTTGTATTTACTTGGTCTTGCGTTGTCTCTTCCGCCACTTGATCTTGAGTTGTCGTCACTTGTGTCTGCACTGCTCTGCGTGCCTTCTCCGTTTGCAGTGCTTTATGTGGAGATGCTGAATCTGGAATTGCTTGCTCTTGAGCTGACGGCATATGACAGCGCTTACAGGTCACAACCACAGCCTTGTGCTTTAATATGAAATCTTTCCGTCACCTAAGACAATGAATCACTCATATCCCCTGAAGCATTGGCTCATACCCGCGTAGTCGCGGCCTCCCCGCTACGACGACACAAGTGAAATTCTATGCTCAGATGACGAGCGGCAATGGAGGCCTCTGTGAAAGAAGGCGACAACGACGACGAACGCGTGAGCAGTAGCACGAGCGCGCTTGCGCGGTCGCGCCGAGGGGCTCCAACAAGGCAGCTGTGGAAGAAAGCGACGACGCTCGAGCCATGGATGGACATGAAAGTTTCTCAAGAATGCATGGGTTCCAAGAGAGTGGAGAGTAGCTAAAATTATTACACTATTAAAGAAAAAATCAGCTGGACTTGACTTAGACAACATAAGGCCCAATGTCGTCAAATAATTGGAAAGAGTTCTTCACGGCCGTATAACAAATTTTATGCAGGATGACACCCTTCGCAGTCCTTGCCAGATTGGATTTCGTCCCGGCCACTTCATACGGTGCGCCCATGTAGACTTAGAGAGCCGCGTTAAACTTGCTCGTCGCAAACGAGAGTACGCAGCTTTGGTGACGCTAGATGTATCAAAAGCATACGACTCTGTAGAACATTGTATTCTATTCGATAAACTTCAGTCTACGAATTTCCCAAAATATATACCTGCTTGGATCTATGAATTTATAAGAGATAGAGAGTTTTATTGTTACCAACACGGTATTTCGACCTCAAAACACAAGCAGACAAGAGGTGTGCCACAGGGTTCCGCTCTTTTCCCTATATTATTTAACATTTTCCTAACCACAACTCCTTTGTGTCCGGAAGTACATGTTTATGTTTACGCGGACGATATCGCATTTTTTACGTCCGCAAATAATATACATTCAATACAACAGTCGTTGCAGAATTACTTAGGAATGCTGGAGACATGGCTAGAGGTGTTATGCATGTCGTTAAATATTAGCAAAAGTGCGGTATTAGTATTCCCATTAACTGCACAGGTGCATATATCTTTACAATACCGACAGGAAATCATTCCTCAAGTTGACGAAGTTAAGTACCTTGGTGTCATTTACGATGGCAAACTCACCTGGCGCAGTCACAATGAACATATTAAAACAAAGGCAGAACGAGCCGTAGCTATGCTCCGCCGGCTCAGCCCCCGTCGCTCTGGACTACGCAGGGATACCTTGCTCTGATCTATAAAATGTATGTTCGGCCCATATTAGAATTCGGGTGCGTGATATCTTCCGGTGGCACCGCCTACAAAATTAAACCTCTCATATATTGAGAAAGAGAAGCTCTACGGTCATGCCTTGGGCTACCTAGATTTGTTGCCAACGCTGTTTTATATCAGGACGCTCATATACCCACGCTAGATTGCAGATTCCGTATACTTACGGTTCAGACATTTTTTTAAATTTATCACTATTTAAAAAGACGTACGCAATGTGCTTTTATCACTGAACCTGCTGAGTTTTTCCAAGTATCGTGGTCGAGATTCCACAGTCCTCAGATAGTATTCGTACAAGCACAGTTACAAAAATTGGATGTATGCATACCCCGAGTTTACCATTCAAATGACGCCTTTACAGACCTCAAAATTGAGTTTGAGGACATATTTCCTAATCATACTAAACTATTACCACGGCAAAATTTAATTAATATCCTACACGGCCACCTACACCAGCTAACCACTGACAACGTAATAGCTACTGACGCTTCTGTTTGCAATGAAAAGGCAGGAGCGGGGATCTTCTCTGAATCTCTTCAATGGTCCTACTCCCTTCGCCTTCCCGACTTCCCACCCATATTTCAGGCAGAATTATTAGCGATTATATTAGCACTACGACACCTCCCCCAAAAAGACCCATTAGCTGTTATCGTGACCGACTCGCTATCTGTATGCATAGCACTTAATGCATCTTTAAATTCAGCAATTCAAAGAACATTTTGTTCGATGGTACCCCCGTATTTACGAAAAGTATGTTTGCTTTGGGTACCGGGACATCATGGGTTGCACTTGAATGAAATGGCAGATTCACTCGCACGAGCATCCCTTAACGACCCTATCATATCTGTTTTGCCGACATCAGCTTATGTCACCGCGGCTAGGCACAGAAATTTCGCTATATCTCAAAATTCTGCAATATCCATGCTAACACCGTGTTCTGAATTCCACCATCTTGGCTTCCCATGGAATAATAATTGGTGTCCTTCAAGGCAATTGGAAGTATCTTTTAGAAAATTGAGATGTCGTGTACCTCCTCTAAATATTTACTTACACAGGTCTGGTCTCGCTATGTCCCCTCTATGTTCTTTTTGCAGCGCACCTGAAACCATCGAACATTATTTTCTCGCATGCCGCCGCTTTCTAAGACAAAGAAAAATATTAGAATACTCATTTACCAAACTTGGCCTATCGCTTACTTCGACAAGCATTCTTTCTTTTGGGGCGACTTCACTGGGATCCAGCCACAGCGATGCTTTTCTTGCAGTTTACAATTTTATTAGAGACAAAAAGAGTACCTTGCTGATTTTCTACAATTATCCATAGTTTCTATTATTTCATTTCCTTACGTTAAAATATATTATCCAAATTCTTAACAATATTTTTGTTGCAAGTCTAAATTACAGTTCTATCGTCCCACGCTCTACTATTCAAATATAGTTTCTCTATACTTCTAACTTTATGGAAAACCGCCTGCTTCTTGGCCAATCCCCCATAGTGGGTACGCGCCACTGTCTGGGACACAAGACACAAGACAAGTTTCAGCAAACTCCGACAACGACGGCACAGGCTCCGCTATGCAGCTTCGCTGTAAAAAAGTTTGGAAGTTTTCGCTGAAACAACCGTCATAACATTTGGCAAGAACACAGTAGTGCAATACGCAACCAAGATGTCGGCGTTAAAGTTGTCTTACAGAAGGACTCCGGCAGCTACGCTTGACGCCATTTTAACGAACATCAGCCAGAAAGACAGCCTAAACGTCGCCGCCTACCTCTTGCGTGCATGAGGAGCCCGAGAGCTCACCTGCGTGTGCGTCTAGACCTTGCAGAGCATGGACAGCCGACACTACATTCTTCGACGACACTACGTGAAGTACGAACCCAATGACTGTGTTTCGGCTCGGAAAGCAGTGCCACGGGTTCGCGGTTAAAAAATTTGAACCGCACAAGTTCCTAGGCCCAGGCCACGAATTTGCCGGATTGTAAATAAAGTTGTTACCACCACCAAAAGTTCCTTCAACGGCTGTAGGACTGCATCATCACACCGTGCCCGACGGTGTGATGCAGTCACGACGGCTCCTTGCATGACCTGAAGTCTTTCATGTAGTAACACTTCTTACGCGTGGTATTGTTCTGTGAAAATTAATTCTGACTTCCTTGGTTAGTTTTCTGTATTACGTGCTTTTTTATTTCATGTTCTGTTCGCAGCATCGCGAAAATTTTTTTAGAAGGCGGCAATTACCCCGCGTACATCGTTTATTCATCTTTCCAGTGCCAAATATTTTACCTGACAACAACTCTTAATGTTATCGCGCGTCCCAAGGCGCACCCACGTCTATCAGAACATTTTCAATTGCTGTCGCCACTTCCATCTGTTGTCTATGCTATCGCCAAACCTTGTAACCAGAGTGTGTGCTCGAAGCGAATAGCAGGCAATCTTATTTACGCGTACTTAGAAGCTATGGTGGGATCGAAATACTCATGCGCCCAACGTAGTCAGCCCGGTCGCGTCTCGCATACGCACGTGAAATCCACGCTGTTGTTTTACGCGCCCCTCTAGAGTGTCAGGATCCCCGAGCTGCTCACCTGACATCTCGAAATAGCCGAGAGCAGTTCCAAGGTGGCATGCGACCGCGTCAACGGTGCACTATTCCAAGTCAGATGACCTTGAGTTACTCGCGGACGTGCGACACTCATATCCGTTGGACATTAGCTTCGCCAGCAGAAGGCGCCAGGAGACGTGCGGAAGCACCCATCTATTTGTTTGTGACGCTTCCATAAACAGACTAATGAATAAATGAATATAAATTCCGTGAGAAATGCAGTCTTTTGTCATTGATGAACAGTCACTAATTTTGGCAGCATGGCGAGTTCTTTGCGCAGGCCTTTAAATGACCATTATCCAGAGTGTACATATATTTGTTAGGTGACTGTAGTTTACCAGAACGATACAAATAATAGTTTTCTGTAAAGTGAAGCCAGTTATTTATATTACATGAATGCCTCCAAGACAGCAATTTTTCAAATTAATGTCCGCTCGATTCAAGCTCTTGAGCGCCCCTTTGTGTTTTGCAGTTTTATAATTCCGCTCAGTAAGGCGATGCCAACGCTACGTGAACTTGCAATGTCACAAAGACATCTTTCGTTCAGATGGTCTTGGCAACCTCAAAAATAATATGAAAAAATTGTGGCCGGCATACATTCTCACTACGTACAGCATGGACAGTTCCGTATTGGTTTGTACGCTAAGTAAAATGTCGGTTGTCTTTCAACAATTAAGTCACAATGAGGAGCTGTAGAAACCTCGTGATAGGCAGGTGTTACTCTTTTTTAAAACTTATCTGTACTGCCAAACAGATCGCTGAGTCCTGTACCACGTTGACCATGAGGGTGTCGGTTCACGTATTTTAAATCACCAGTAAAGGGCTGACAATTTTTAGGCATTGCCAGTCTTTTGCGGAATAGATATGTAACGCAATGCCGATGTCTGCAGCTCATTATTTCGTGTTGTGGAAATCACCACAGAAGTTTGCCGATTCGTTGAGACAACGAACTTGAAACAACTTCACCACAAGGCTTGCGAATCGTTTTGTCACCCTTTGAGTCTAGTTTGTACTAACTATAGACCTAACACGCCCATTGTAATGCTTCCCATCTTCTCTTTTTCTTTTTAGTCGCGCCCCAAAGCACCGGAGAGTCTGCCCTGCAGGAGCATTTTGGTAATAACTTTTGCCTAAACCCCACACCATGCCACAGTGCATATTTGCGCATATACGTTCGTATATTTTGTCTGGCTTTTCAAGGATAGAATTATGAAAACTGTAAGAAATGAAAAGCTTAATTCCTGGTCACACATATTACTTTGCGAAAAACTGTCACATTTTGTAGTCTCGCTGCAATAGCAATTATTTTCTTTTCATGTTTATGATTTGCTGATATCTGGAAGCACGTGAGAACAAATATAAATAATTTCTCATGGTGTCATCTTTCATTATGCAACAAAATATATCAGATGCAAGTATCATGGCACAGATGACTAGCTCTTGAGCACGTCGTAAAGCTGGTGGTTGAATACAAAGGGATATATTGTAGTGTATTGCAGGACATAACCAACTGGTCTAAACTATCCGAAGCTATATAAACTATCATGAACTAGAAAAAAAAAACATGCGCAAAAGAATTTTTCAGGCAGCATGCTAATAATTAAGGTTCGGGAATGTCTACACGTAAAGGAGCAGCTTGTAGGATGTCGTCTTCCGTAGCGTGAAAAAGGGACAAATGAAAAGCGTGAAACGGCTTCGTTCTAATGAATGCTCAGCTGGCATTACGTTTAACGCGTGTACAGCCATTGGCATTTCGGTATTTCGAAACGAATGCGCATCCATTATTAACCACAGTAGCACATCTTCGTTAATGATTCCGGAACAACACACTACCATGGCATGTACCAATTTTAACCGAAAGGTGCCCTTCCAGCTTTGTTAAAAGTGGCCCTTACATTCACTTCAGCTGTAGCGTGCGAGCGTAGCCTGCATTCACATGCAGTATCATTTCTAAGTTATAGTTTGATTACCCAGGACCTGGTGCTTCCGAAGAATAATTTATTTCCCGAAAAGCCGAGACGCCACGCAATTATACGTTTTACTCAGTGAAATCTATAATTGCGTGGAATCTATCTAACATTTCTTGCAGCCATGCTGCAAATATGGAACGCCGGATTTTCGTAGGTGCCACGACGGCTATGCGGATTTAGGCACCTGTGCATAATTTCACTTCAGCTGTAAGCTATTAGCATAGGATGCCTTGACATGAAGTATCAACCTAGGATTTGGGTAAATTTTTTGAGGAAAGCCCGAGTTAACTTGTTTTGTTGCATGAAACGGCCAGTATCATGTTTCATGAAATCTTTTGAATATGCCTTGTAATAAAGGCCATCCCGTAATGAATCTCCGAAAAAAAATTTTAACGTTTGTTGTGACTTCGGGGTAGAGGACGAAAGACGGACTCTTTCCGCAGACAAAAAAAAAACGAAAGAAATTTCATGCAATATTTACAGATAGTGGATGATAGCCTACATGTAACTGTAAGAGCGCAACACACCGACTGGGTGGGTGGAAGCGACTGTCTCTATTCCCAATGCGCCGATTCTCCCTTAAGTCGCCTTTGGTGGCTGCTCATTGGCAGGAACCAGTCGGGGCAGGTGCTGTCGATTGTTGATTCGTCGCGGTGATGGCTGGGTGCTTCTTGAAGTCCCCCTCGTCGAATTCTAGATTCGTCGCGGAGAAGTGGGAGCTCCCGTCGCCTCGCTGATATGCCAGTAGTATTGCAGCTCCCGTCGCCGCGATGATAGGCACGTGGTATGGTACAACGCGTTCCTTCTATAAACAAAATTGTCTAGAATAAAATTATCTCAGTACTGCAATCTCAGGGGTTCTTTGTCCTTCAAGTAGTTCTACGAAGTGGCGTCAAAATCGCGCCCTCGGCCACGGCTCTCTTGGAGTAACGAAAACGAATCTCGAAGGCCGTGCTTTTGTATAGTGCAAGCGCAGGAAGCGATTGCGGAAGACGCAAATACGTCCCGACGCTTGCAACGTTTTCGACATTACCTCTTGTGTTTATGTTTGTGCCACCGCACGCACGGGAATGATCTTAATCGTGATCCGCTCATTATCGCACCTAGGTTTTGCATCACTTCACCTCGCTACTGCGTAGCGGAACCGTTGGTCTCAACGCCAGACCACGAAACATTGCCCTAGCCGTGTGTTTCAATTGCGCAATATGGAGGCACTGCTTAGTTGCGGCATCTTAAGAAGTCTGACAAATCGTTATTGGGCGAGTAGGTGCATAGGAAAGCCTATGAGTATTTGTGCGAACTTGAGGAAGTTGGAGGACAAAGCAAGCGGTCAAAGTAAACTTTTGGATTCGTTCTGCGAACAGTGCACATAATATCAGTAGTAGGTGTTCATTAGAGTATGTTCTATCAATTCGGAAGCTTATGCACCATGTTCCGAGGCTGTTGCATGCGATCTTTAGGGTAATAATGTCATTTTAACAATAAAATCTTACATTGTCTATTGACTGTAGTTTCCGCCCTACGAGAGATTTATCCGACACTATCTTATCTTGGAAATGTTACGTTTATTTCTGAAGACGGTGTCAACATTTTCATTCTACAGCACATCAATGGACGATGCTCAGTTAGGTTAATGCATCCTATTTATTTAGAGCAGATGAGAGAATCCTTTCCTTATTATTTTTTTGTTTGAGCCACAGCCCCCGTTCCTCCTTTGCCACAGTTCTCTGACAAAATAAACATATAGGCCCTTGTTATTCGCATGCACTCACCTGTCTATCGCTTAGTTTCATTTAGCGCTTTTTGTGGTATAGACATACGCTACTGGAGTACCAGTTGTTGTTTGATGTTACCACTTGTTATCCAAGTTGAGGTATAAGATAACTAAAACTAAAATTGGGAATCTGGGGGCCTTTAACGTAAAGCTATTCCAATCCGTTTTTATTCCAATCACTTGACGTCAAACTTACGTAACAACCGACGCAAGCATCGGGCGGTAACCTGCAGTGTTGTTTGAAAGATCAATCAAACGGGCTTCTCGTTTATAGGATGTGATTATCTATTGCTTTCAAAGCGAATAGCATTGCCTGCGTTGAGCAGTTTTTCTTGTCTTATTGGATGACAAGAGTAGAGGAGCACACTCAAATGGCAATAGTTTTGATGGGGCCGAACCAGCGCAGTGAAAGTAGATAGCCAGATAAGGAGTGTAATTCCGAAGCCTGCGATTGGTACGCTTCGCCTTACTTAGCTTGCTTTGGGTTGTCGAAAATCGCGGCGGCGTGCAACGGAAGAATAAAGATGCCATTAAAACCTCAGCAAAGTAGATTTGGCAGTGCGATGTCATATACGTTCCGCAAGGTCTTGATAACATTATACCTGCCACGCAAGATCTTAAATTATTCGCAAATGAATCCATGCTCTCCGGCAGCTCCGAATAGCCAGAGCCACCACGATCGGCGAGCAGCCATCTTGTATTCTATTCGGAACGGGGCAGTCTGCGGCTTTTCAGAAAAAAACTTTCAGTTTTGTTCGGCATATTAATGTGTCTTTAACGCATACACGTCCCTTTGACGTCGTGAGTTTTCGTGGTTTTGTGACATCGTGTGAGACAGGTGAGGTGGGCGTATCCCGAAAACGTTTGACCAATAGCAGTTGGCCAAATGAAGTCTGTTGCGCTAATGGCGAAAAAAAGGCATGGAATCAGGAATTATTTTTCTTTATTTCTGTCTAATCATGTATAATTAGTGGGCGCATGTTATATCAGATGGGTCGTTTTCACGATTTTCGTGTAGTGATGTGAGAGACAGGCACAGCGGGTGCTGACGCGAAATTGTTTTGACCAATCGTGGAGGGCTGATTGCAGAATTGGAACAAAAATGTTTAGAATAACTTCACGTTTAGCGCCCTTTTATGGATATTTTGAGACAATCCACTGATAAAAATATATCTCGCTATAGGGATTGAATTTTTCGCAAATTTGCACCGGTGTTCTCCATTTTAGTTTTAGTATTCTGGAACCTTAGTCATGCTGTCTTTAGTCTTACTTTTTATGCGAATGGATAATCTTGAATAAATTATTCTGTAATGTGATTGATTTCCATATGCAAAATGACTCGAGGGCACGAAATATAAAAGATGGTGTGGTATAAATTCATTCAGAACCTGGCTACTCATGCTTGCCCAAGTTTAACTTGATTCTTTATTTCTGTCTCTATGCTTCATCCTCTAATCATTACCACATGAACACTCCTGCCTACTTACATGTTGCGCCCATGAAACAAAACAGGAGTGTATTGCTCAGAGGCTTAAATGCAATGAAGTTACAGAAACTGCTTAATGCATTCCACGAAAACTGATACTGTTCCATTCCTTTTGCAGGAGACGTGGCAAAGAAGATTGCACTGGTGGATAGCCACGTTGAAGAGACGGCATTGTACGCTCGGGGCGGCGGGCCATTTACTTTTTGTCTATGGCACATGACGCCGCACTTGACGTGAAAGCTTCGAATGTTTGGACATAGCACTTGTTTCACTACAATTGTGGCGTTTATACGTTAGTATGCTTTCAGCACTATAGTTCACAGCTTTTGTTTAGTGAGTTGTGTAAAAATAAAAGTTCTTCTTAGATATGAGGAGCCGCTCTGTGTTTCCACACGATAAACTTGAGCTGAACACAGCTGGAAGTGACCTAAGCGCTTCGTGACTTTGGGCAGCAAACGCAATGTGAACGTTAGGGGAGCGATGAGATATAGTTATGATAACAGCTTGGTAATATTAGCTGCGACGAAGAAATAATAGCCTCGCCGTGCGATGTTCTGCAGCAACGATGGAACAAAAATTGTGCAGAAAGGCAGGAAAACATTAATTATCTATCGATGCTCCGCATTCCCGTGCGCGTGTTTTGCCGCACTGGACGCTTTGCATAGCAATATTTGTTTACTGTGCAGTCCAGTGCGCAAAAACAGTTGACATAGGCCTGGTCGGTCCCTTTGCATTACACGCTCAAAGAAAAAAAAAATCAAGAGGCCTGCCACTTTGTGAAGAGGGAAGTCCAGCGAAGCTGGGCTTCCTTCTTTGGATTTAGTTTGTTGAATTTGACTGTTATCGCTTTAGTATTCGGCGACTAAAGAAACATTTGACTGAAATATCCCGGTCGTCATCATTTATTTCGTGACCATTGTATTCATTGCCTTCTGATCACTCTGTCACACGGCAAGTGGTTACACTTTCACAGTGTTCCACTGTGTTCGCCTGTGTTAAGGTTCTTTCCTAAACTTAGGTCGATGCACGATCGGTGACGAGTGGTGGGTACGGTGGCATTCGGTGAAGCACTTGAGGCCAGAGCGCTCCAAGATGAAGGTAAATATCCGCCCCCGTCGGGTCTGCTCACATCGCCATTGAAATCTCCCACGATGACGAGGGGCGTGATGTCAGTGGGCTTAATCTTGCCGAAGACGTGCGCCATATCCGTTTGGATCGCCACACGTCCCGCACACAGTCTCTTCCTCCACGTCTTCGTAGGAGGTGCACTGCCGCAAAGCACCCGCGGCCATTTGACGCTGTTGCGCACCGCGCACGCCTTGATTCGTGGCCAAGTCTCCGGTGAACCAACGACGGTCACACACAATTGGTAGATAGTGACAATGACGTTTTATTATGGCGCGGCTACGCCAATCATAGCGCGCGCTCAAGTTGGGGCATATGTGATCTGACGTTCTGTGCTGCAAAGAAGAAAATACTAAGAAAAAAACGTAGACGGGTAGACAGCTACGGGTTTCTCGCTCTGCGCTACAATAAGAACGATTCGCGATGTGCTGAATTCTGGAGCTAGAGTTTGTTCCGAATTTTTGAAACTGTCTGTCAGGATAGCGATTTTTTTAATAAATAGTACTGCACACTGTTTTACGTAAACACTAGCTTAGGAGGCAAATATCGAAATTTTCCAGAAAGTTTCGTCTAAAGCTAAGAGAAGGCATGTCCTCACGTAAGGATCCCGTCTGTCTTCATTGCTGTCTACGCTTTCTGTTAATGATACAAATATACGACTGGGAGCACCCTTATTTATGTTTTGGTTTACTTGCAACAGTAATCGCAAGAGGGTCCAACAGAGGGTACCGTGGCTAGTTTATGCTCATGACTAGCGGACAGTGCACCGAGTTGCGAATACTTGCGGCACACTACTAAAAAAAAATGTTTACACCCTTTGTGCCATGTCCCCAACAATATTGGTCTCCAAACAACAATGTTAATAGAGATTCAATATTAAATCAAGAAAGAAACCAAGAAAGAGTGTCTGTACCATAAAACAAAGGGCAGTGCCTTGCCATTGCAGTCGCGAGCGCTGTAATACCGCATCCAAGCATTCCGTCACATAAAATCTCACGCCGGAATCTGATGCTGGGAGGTGGAAAAATGAGGCTCAATCTGCGCTGCTATTCAAGACAGCGCGTCAGCATCACTGAGGCTCAACGCATTCGGCTGGCTCTCCCCGGTCGTCCTGAGGCCGTTGTTATCGGAAGCGTCAGGGACTTCCAACCTTTGACTGCAGATGGCGGTAGTTATATATCTTTCATGCGAACTGGCTGCTTGAGGAAGAAGACATACCGGAAGAAATATCTACCACAGGATGAGGCATGCACGTGCTGCAAGAAAGGGAGGAAACGACTCGGCACATCCAAATGAAATGCCAAGATAATCACCAAGTGAGAGCCCTAGGTATTACACCTTCATGAAGTGCCGAAATTAAAAAGATGAAATGATTATCTGGCTAGCAGTCGATACAAGGAATCGGCGATTGCAGTATTGATAGAAAATAACTTGGGAGAGGATTGATATAGCGGGAGTCATTGTACGAGTAGGTAAAGGTACAATGCAGCGCTAAAGCTTTTAAATGAGTTAATTAACATAGACATCAGACAGGCCAGACGCTAGATATTTAAAGCTGCAGTAAAACTTAATTAAACCAAGCAGGCTGCTCGACTATTTTCCCCCACCCTGTATGAAGGCGGAGGCCAATAAACATCATCATCATTATCATCATCATCATCATGACCCACGACAACAACGAGATAGAAAATGCTGGCTTATCTTGTACAAAAATGCTTGCTGTTACAACGTTCCGGAGGAAATATTCCCTACAGGGTGAGGAATGTGCTTGCTGCAGCTAAAGTCAAGAGGGAACTCAGCACATCATAGTGGAATGCCAGGATATTCATCCTGCAAGATCCGTAGGAAGCGTTCACCTTCAAGAAGCGACGTGATTAATAGCGCATGGTAACATTAGCTGGTCAGTGACCTGGACAAGCAAAAACGTTTAAAGTATTAGGGCAAAAAAAGAAATAAAACAGATGAAACGGCGATAGAGCCAGGATAGTTGGAAGCATAGGTAAGTGTCCAATACACAGATACAGGTGTTAAAGGAGAGAAAGAGATCAGGGATAGACAGGCAATGTACTAGACTACTAAGACAGTTAAACCTGACCAGCTCTGGCAAGCTTCATCAGTTGCACCATTTCGAAGTGTATTCCAGCAACTATCACCATCAGGATTTACCATACACGTCTCCAGAAACACAGTATTCCACGAGCGCAACTATGCTTATGCACAAATATTATAATTTGAAGAAAAGTATGAATGAGGAAATTGTAGAGCGACTTGAAGAACTCCCGTATACTGCTTTATGTCGCTCGATACGTGGTACATAAAAGTATTTTTTCGAGCCTGAAAGAAGCCCGCACATGGATGCAATATTGCCGCGCGACTGGCAGCACCAGGCACTTTGGGCGCATTTGCGTGCTTCTTTCACGCTCAGAAAAAGACTTTTATGTAGCGCGTATTGAGCAACAGAAAGCTGTATCGGGAGTTTCTCACGTCGCTCTACAATCTTACCCTTATTACATTCAATCTAATTATATTATTTGAGATTTTATTATTTATTAAGACTAATTATATGATTAGGCGGAATAAAAAAAATGATTTCAGTATCTCCAAGCTACGGCGAACAACATTACCTGGGTTCTCGCTTGTGACTGGCGACGAGGAAGCAGCAGGGCGTTCTTTCTTTCACGGGCAGCGCTCGGCCAGCAGAATGCATTTTCGTCGTCATCCGACGAGACCTGACGTTGTTCACCGAACGCACGCTTGAGAGCAGTACGATACCAATGCGCAAGCGCTGCATCACGTGGCTTTTCTCAGATTTCGCGAGCTTTCTCTGCCACCCGGTAAAAAGAACTACGTGAGACGTATCGTAAAGGAAACAACTCGATTGGTGGTTTCTGAAGATGCTCTACAAATCAGCGCATCATACTTGGGGTACTCAGCAAATATCTTAAAAAAATAGGTAATTAAACCTGATTAGTTAGTGAGTAATGGGGAAAACTAAAACTTGTCTGAGTTACTATAGGCTATTGCGAACAGTATGCGTTCGGTTCAGTTCGATTCCGACGCATCTTTCGTTTATAAAGTTTTGGCTAAAACTATGTGGGACACCCGGCATTTGAGCTAAAGGGCTCTTTGGAGAATCAGTCAGCAGAAAGAAACGTGCTGAGCAGACACTGTAGCAACGTGCGCAGCGTGCACATATATCGAAGAAGTGTTAAAGCTGTGGAAGGGGTCAGTGCTCGTTTGATGTTCTACTGATGTTCTACTGACAGAAATACCTCCTATGTTGATTCTTAAAAAGAAAGTATATGTTTTTGTGAATAATGTGCCTGTGATGGCTCTGGTGGACACAAGCGCAACGATTTTGGTTATGAGTGTTTCTTTAAAGAAGTGTTAGGGCGAAAGGTTGTGTTTAAATGGGACGAAGCTTCAAAATACTGTGGAGTGAGCGGTGAGTGTTGCGACCTAATGGTGTGTGTAGTGCTGATGTATTATTGGGAGGACTTGTTAGTAGGATAGAATTTGCAATTATCCCTCGGTTGACGCATGATTTTATTCTGGACATGGAGGTGTAGCGGCCGTGTGGTGCTAAGTAAATTAGTTGCCCAGCACGAGTGAATACCGAACGTTAGTGGGTGTGCTTTCGAAGCAGGTTTCGATATTTCACTTCGCGCAGAAGGACAAAATACCTTAAATTCCCCCCTCTCGGAAACGTCATACCTTCAACGCGGGATCGGAATATTCGAATACAGAAAAGCCATATCGCGTTTCACCGTCAGAGCGCCAGATTATCAAGGAATAAGTGCACGAAATGATAAAGAAGGAGTCACACAACAGTCAGCGAGTCTGTGGGCAGCTGCAGTGATTCATGTTAAAAAGTAATATGGTTCATGGTGATTTTGCTTCGACTATGGCCGATTGAATGCTGTAACAAAAAAGCACGTGTACTCACTTTTTATCTTGATATTGTATTAAAATGCCTTCATCCCGCCTTTAACCTTTCCTCAGTACACTTGCGATCCGGCTACTGGCAAATTCCTATGCATCCAGAGGACAAGAAAAAGACCGTCTTTATAACCTCTGACGGGCTTCCTGAATTTAATGTGATGCCATTTGGACTGTGCAACGTTCCAGCAGTTTTGAGAGATTTAGTGACACTATTCTGTGCGGACTGAAGTGCAACGTCGGCATGTGCAATATCAACACCGTCATCTTTGGCTGCAGCTTAAGCTAGCACAATTCGCGTCTGCATAGGGTCCTGAACAGCATAAGAAACGTTGGCCCAGTTTTAAGCTCAAAGAACTGCTACTTCGGTGACTGCCAAACCCTTATGCTTGGGTACCTCGTCGATAAGGAGAACATCCGCCCTAATTCCCAGAAGACAGCAGCCCTTGAAGTATTTCGTGCTCCGGGCTTTGTCAAGGAGCTCCGTAGTTTTTTGGGCTTTGTTCCTATTTCCGCTGCTTTATTCCTAAATTTGCAGACGTCGCTTATCCGCTGACATGCCTGCTACGAAAGGACATCGCATATCAGTGTACTCCAGAGTGTGACTCCTCTTTTTTGAGTTGACGTTCTGCTGACGTCACGGCCTGTTCTTCAGCACTTCAATACTTTAGCTCTGACGGAACTCCATACAGATGCCGCCAATAGCATAGGTATTCGGGCCGTCCTACACTGACCGCGAACACAACCTACGCTGACCCACGCGTCCTACGCTGACCGCTACACTGACCGCGAGCACAAGATCGCATATGCAAGTCGCTCATTAAGTAGGCCTGAGTAGAATTACACTGTCGCGGAACAAGAATGCCTCGCGGTAGTGTTTGCAATTAAGCGGTTTCATTCTTACCTGTATGAACTTCCCTTCACAGTTGTCACCGACCACCACCCATTGTGTTCGCTTGTAAACTTTCGTGACCCTTATCGCTGTTTTGCACACTGAGTGTTCCGACTACAAGAATATAGCTTCACGGTCTCCTTTAGAGTGGTCGACTTCACGCTGACGCGGACTGCCTCTCTCGTATGCAACTTAGAACTACAAACTGTGACGCTGACTACTTCAATCATCTTGTGGCTTCTGTGTAGCCGAAATTTCCAGGCTTCGACAGTTTCAAAGTCCAACAGCGAAATCAACGCCAAGCACTACCATCTATATCCCTTTCTTCCTGCTCTGCGCAAAGTCCACCCCGATACACGATCGGCAGAGTTTTCTTTTTCTGTAGTTACGAAAAACCCACTGTCGCCGAAACATCCTGCTTTGTCGAAGACGGACGTCTTATTGCTCGCTTACGCACTTTCGCATCGCAGGACAAATTAAGAGCACGCTACGACATTCGCCACCGTGCGGTTACCTAGCGCCCTGGTGATTTAGTGTGGCTGTGGACACCTGTACGCAAGCGCGGGTTATGCCAAAAGCTTTTGGCCACCTACGATGGACCACTTGTAGTTCTTAACCGACTTACGGAAGTCACTTACGCCATAGCTCGCCTGACGGCGAGTGGTAGAAGAGCTGCCATGACCCGAGTGGTCCACGTACGCGCTTGAAATTTTCCAAGCGGGTACATGGTACTCGCCCGACGGGCTTCGTCTGCGAGGAGAGGAATGTTACACATACGTATGAGGAAAACGAAGACCGGCGGATAAACTTGTGGTCCCGAGTTGTAAAAGAGGAAGAGGACGACGCTGGGTTCTTCAACCAGCTGCCGTGGGCCGACTGAATTATGGAGCCTGATATATAGCTGCAGAAATCCACAAGTTCTCGAAACTTGGGCCCTATAACGTAAAACTATTCCAATATTTCTTTTGTTCCAGTCTTCTGACGTAAAATTTGCGTAACCGCTGACGCAAGAATTGAGTGGTCACCCGCACGGTTGTCTGAACAGACGAATCAAACGCTGTCCTCTTTCATAGGATGTCACTTTTGCTTGCTTGAATATGAATGACATTGCCAACACTGAGCGGCTTGTCTTATCTAGTTAGCTGACAAGAGGACAGAAGTGCGCTCAAGTGCAGGTGGATTCGATGGGACTGAGCCAGTGTATTCATTATCGATAAGCGGATAAAAAGGGTTGTGCCGGCGTCTGTGACTTGCTTAGCCTGCGGTGGCTGGTCGAAATCGAGGCGGCATGCAATGGAAGCTTAAGGATGACCCTAAAAAGGATCCGCAGCAAAAACGAGTTCGCAGAACTAGGTCGTAAAATTGCTGAAAGTGTTCGAAAACGTTACACGGCCACGCAAAAAGTTTCATTATACGCAAATAATCCCATGCTCTCTGGCAGGTGCGAGTAGCCAGTGTCTGAGTGATCGGAGGCAGCCATTTTTTATTCCTTTCGGAATGGGGCAGCCTGAGGCTATTCAGAGGAAAATTATGTTTGTTCGGCATATTAATGCATATTTAACACGTACACGTCACTTCGACGAGGTGAGTTTTCACGGTCATGTGACGTCGCGTGACAGACAAGTGCAGTGCGTGCAGCCAGAAACCTTTTGACCAATAGCCGACGGCTAATGCCCAAAAGGCATCGAATCAGAAGCAACTGATTTTCTTTTGTTTGGTCAAATCGTGCCTAATCACTGTGTACATGTCATATGAGATGGGAAGCTATCGCAGTTTTCGAGACGTCACGTGAGACAGGTGAAGTGAGGAGGGGGGGGGGTCCAAAAAGTTTTTCACCATTCGCGGAGGGCTGATTGCGGAACGAGAATGAAAAAAAAGTTTGGAAGTGCTTTACGTTACAGCGCCCCTTATTACACTCACCACACCTCAATGTAGCCATATTAACGCAAAAGAAGCACAAATAACTATGACAGAAGATAACACATTGACACAGTTCATATATTGAACATTGGAAAAAAATTGCAAATGCCTTTGGCAAAACAGCTCCACACAAAACTTACATAAACCGACAGGTTTATTTTGAATGACTGTAGCCTACTTAAATGAGGGATATTTGGCATTCAAAGCCCCTCTGGATATTATATATATGTGCGTATTTTCGCCTTCACAAAGTGCATTACCATGACATCAGGAAAAGAAGTTGGGTAAATCGCAGAGTCCCAAATTGTTTATTTAATGCGCTCTTTTCTTTCTCCTATATGACAGAGTATAAGATTAGAATTTATTGATTTCATACAATTAAACGTACATTGAAATTACGCGCTTCAATTAATGAACTTTCATGCCGCTTCAACCCTCCTCCAACCAACCACAGAATAACGGCTGGTTTCTTGTGCAGATATCGGTACCTTGTGAGCGCAATTATTTCAGGATCGACTGGGCAGGCAAATACAAGATGGCTGTCTTCAAAATAGAAAAATCACGCTGACGCAGCACATGAGTTCGGAGCCAAAGCAATCGCTGAATCCTGCTGTCTGTTTTGCTACATTTGTTGAGTTTTGTAGAATTCCGGGTCACAGATGTGAACGCTTTCATGTTTTTGTTTGTTAAGTTACCACTCCTCTTCCTGTCAAGCTTTTGGTGCAAGTGCGCTGTACAGTTCGGGATTTCGACAGAGACTACGCTGGTACATGCTATGTAGTATAAAGGCACCTGCTGTCCCAGCTATTAGGTAACGCGTTCAAGAAGCACCATGAACTGCACGCTGCCGCGTGGCACACAAGAATTTTGGAGTCACTTGTGGAAGGAAGGACTATCGACGTGGCAGCAGGAAGAAGTGACCAAGTGAGCCAATACGTGATCAATACGTGAAACTCGTTAAGCTACGAATTTGAGAACACAAGGCAGTAACACCGAGTTTACAGAGTTGTATGCATTGAAGCAGAATATTTTTCGAAGCCGTTTTTAGCCCAAAGGCTGTCCAAGATAAAGGAAAACTCTTGGAACCGCCGTGTTAATAATTTTTTTTCTTGGGTGAGCTGAGAAGGCTAAGAATTCACGTTTTAAATCTACTGCTTCGGAATACATTTGCTTCATTTACTTGTAAACTTAGGCGTGAAACCCGCTGCGAGGAAAGGAGAAAATGTTTGTGCATGTAGTATGGTGGACAGATGAAACGCGAAGAGCGCAGCGCGTGGCCGATAGTGCAATCACCGCAACCTGCTAGTCATGCTCAAGTCAGGAGGTGAGTGCCAGAGCACGTGTCGCACTGCGATACGTTCGACCGCGGTTTCCTGTGCGCTAGTTTTGTCATACCACCGCACCGGTGCGCCGCTGACATTACCATCAAGGCAGCTGTTCGTGCCATGCGGTGTTGCCTAAAGGCAGCCCGCACGTGCGAGACGGGCGTTTGCTTTGCTCGCCATCAAGCGCGGCTTTTTATTTATGTATTTATTTTTGCCAACATCGTCTCCTCGCTATCAACGGCGCTTTAACTGCCGGAAGGCGGCACTGCTCGTGCCACTCAATTGTATCGTTATAGACGTTCGCTTCAATAAGACGAGCATCACAGTGGCATTCTCTATTCAAACTTTTCTCAAGTATTACAAAAAAAAAAAAAAAAACGTTATTGAAACACTAGCGCAGAACACTTTCGCGTGATTAACACCGTTTTCTTTATTCACCTGCGACACTATGAAACCTGTGAAGCGTGCTAGAAATTGCTGATCTGGCATAGATTCCAGCTACAAGATATATAGCAGGCGAAAAGTAAGAACAAAGGAAACGCATTTATTTACAAATGAAGGCCGTCTCACGACTTTTATGAAATGAAAAGCCAACTTGTGGTACAACTAATTCGCTCATTTTTAAGAGCTTTCCCTTGCAGATGTAGAATTGTTGAGAGGGCTCTAATATTTTGTGAAATCCCCTCAGGCCGCAGTGACTGTCGTCATTCTTTGGGGAAAGCTTTCGAAGAGCCGCATGGCTATATAAGAACCCCGTACGTGCTCCCACTCTTCCTGAACAGCTCCTCGCAGTGCATCCTGCGAGCCCCTCGGTAGCGATGGGCGAGAGAGAGCCTTTTTCATTGCGCCCCGGATATCCTCACATAGGTTCACGTTGGCACCTTGAGCGGGCCAGTCAAGGAGCATCACGCCCAGTTCTTCTGTCAGTTTCCTTACTGATCGGGCCATGTGTTGGGCTGCGATCATGTTGCAGGTAAAACAGGTGATCTGAGAACGAGCCTTGAAGAGCACACGGATCGATATCGTTCTCAATGACCCTGCGATACACTTAGGCGGTGAATTGGCCTTCTAGGCAAATGAGTGGACCTAGGCCTTCCTTGTAAAGAGCTCCCCATGCAGACGCTGACAGCGCATCGGCCAATACTGACAACACGCAGGAGGTTACATGGCTCGAGCCTGCGAAAGAAAATTGTCAGTTGCATTGGCTAGCGTTGGAAGATGCCTTGCAAGTGGAAACACCTGATACGGAAAAATGGCACCTTATTCCAAATAATAAGGGCAATACGTCTGTTTATTTCGACATAGAAAGCAGCTGGAACTAGTTTACGAAAAGATTAAGTGTTCGAAGTAAATAGGGTATTATGTCAGCGCATAAGCGAACAAATATATCTGGTGTTTCCTGTTCCTCATGTGCACTTGCGCTGGTTCCATCGCGAGCAAAATGTGGATTCGTCTGTGAACATGACGTAACTCCTGCCCGTAGCCTTTCATGACAAATTCTCTTCAGCAAATAAAAGCCGTGCGCGCGTGTTGGCCTTAGAGAGCAGAGGTTTTTGTGCAGGCAACCAATTTCGGAGGTTTGCTTCGTGCAACCACCTTCGCATGGTTTTTGAGTTAGCGTCCACACCAAGTTCGTCCACAATTTCCCTCGATGTGAAAAATAAGGCTTCAGCTGCGCATGCCATGATTTGAAGAACCTGGTCCTCTGTCGTAGCTCCACGTCTGTGTCCACGAGGTAGATTTCCAAGCCCTCCCTCATCACGGTACGCCTGGAGAATCCGATTAAGTCGACAACTGGCGGCCTGTAATGCTGGCAATGTCACGCTGCGGTACATTGTACCGGTAAAAAAGCAATCATCTGAAATCTGTTTTCTGCTGACTCACCAGGCATGGCTGAGTTCTAATTGCCTTAGAAACACTGGCTCCAGCAGTTATATACAATAGCGCCGACACGGCAACACCGCCCCGTTAAGACGTGGCTCTTGTGCAAGCGGCGTCTATAACGATACAATTGAGTGGCACGAGCAGTGCCGTTTTCCAGCAGTTAGAACGCCGGTGATAGCGAGGAGATGGTGGTGGCAAAAATAAATACATAAATAAAAAGCCACACTTGATAGCGAACAAAGCAAACGCCCGTATCGCACGTGCGGGCTGCCTTTAGGCAACACCGCGTGGCACGAACAGCTGCTTTGACGGCAATGTCAGTGGCACACCGGTGCGGCGGTATTACAAAACTAGCGCACAGGAAACCACGGTCGAACGTATCGCTGTGGGACACGTAGTCTCGCACTCCCCGCCTGACTTGAGCATGGCCAGCAAATTGCGCTGATTGCACTATCGGCCACGCGCTCCGCTGTTCGCGTTTCATTTGTCCTCGATAGTGCATACGCACAAGCTTTTTGTCTCTACTGATTTTTTCGACGCAGAAATCAAGCAGTTGGCGCCTATAATTACGGAATCGTTCCTGCGCAGATAATTCTGCGTACGCATTGTTCTACCCAACAAAACTGTCGCAATACAGCGTAATAAAGTTCACGTGAGCTAAACGTTATGTGGTCCCTGCTGCGCTATATGTATTTGTAAATGGCGTGGACCAGTATTAAATACGCTTTGAAAAGTCCAATATAAATAATGAGAATGTGTTGTGAAGAATGCGCCCAACACACAACATGGAGTTCTATAGAAATATTATCAAGGTCTACTTTACTTTAATTTGAGGAATAGGGATACGGAGTGTGGTGTTTATGACCCATCTTTGATTGCTTCAATTGCGGCGCAAGGAAAGCGCGGGACGGCTCAAGTAACATACACAGGTGTAATCTATGTTTATTCTGTCGTTCGTATTCTTTTGGTGCCCCACGATCATGATAATAATCCTACGCCAATCAGGGGCCCTATAACGTATAACTATTCTACTACGTTTTTATTCCAATCTCGTGGCATGTAATTTTCGTAACCACCGACGTAACCATCGGGCGGTGACCAGCAGGGTTGTCTGAACAGACCAATCAAACGCTCTCCTCGTTTATAGGAGGGCACTTTTGTTTGCTTGAAAAACGAATAACATTGCCTACACTGAGCGGCTTGTCTTATCTAATTGGCTGGAAAAAGGCGAGGAGCACGCTCAAGTGGAGAGGGATTTGATAGGACCAAGTCAATGCACTCACAGTCGATAATTGGATGAAGATGGTGGTGCCGGCGCCTCGATTGGTCCGCTTTCCCTTACTTAGCCTGCGGTGGCTCGTGGAAAATCGCGGCGGCATGCAACGGAAGCTTAAGAATGACGCTAAAACGAATCATCAGAAATGAGTTGGCAGAATGAGGTCGTAAACACGCCGAAAGTGCTCGAAAACGTTACACGGCCACGCAAAAACATTGATTATACGCAAATAAACCCATGCTCTTTCAGGCAGGTGCGAGTACCCAGCACGTGAGCAATCGGTGGCAGCCACATTTTATTCCTTTCCGAACGGGGCAGCCTGCGGCTATTGAGACGAAAAGTCAATTTTTTTCGGCATATTAATGCATCTTTAATGCGTACACGTCACTTTGACGCGTGAGTTTTCGCGATTTTCTGAAGTCGAATGACAGGCAGGTGAAGTGGGTGCATCCCGAAAACGTTTGACCAATAGCCGGGGGCTAATGGCGAAAAGGCGTAAAATTAGAAATAACCAGTTTTCTTTTTTTTGGTCAAATCATGCATAATCAGAGTGTAGACGTCATATCAGATGGGGAGCTATCGCGGCTTTCGTACCGTCGCGTGACAGGCAGGTGAAGTGGGGGTGGTCCAAAAAAGTTTTTGACCAATCGCGGATGATTGCTTACAGAATTGGAATAGAAAAGTTTGGAATAGTTTCACGTTATAGCGCCCCAGCCTAGCAATGTGTTTTATTGAACTGACGTTTGATCCATGCAAAATAGGTATCCTAAATGATACTGTTACATAGAGAGCTTCAGTAATTATTTATTTATAGACAGCTTTAATAATGCATCGATACACCCTACTGCAACCAATGCAGCGATTCATGTATGAGGCGTCTGTACAGCCACCTCATCTCTCGCACTCCCTACCGCATTCCCTATTAGCACCACTGTAGCGATGTCTCCACATGGAGCGTGTGTGAATATATATATACTCATGAATAGCAGGTTTCCATTATTTCTCAACAGAAAAGTGCATAACAGCTGTGTCTTACCAGTACTCACGTACGGGGCAGAAAGCTGGAGACTTACGAAACGGTTTCTACTTAAATTTAGAACGAGGCAGAGAGCTATGGAAAGAAGAATGATGGGTGTAACGTTAAGGGATAACAAAGAGCAGACTGGGTGAGGGAACAAACGCGAGTTAATGACATCTTAGTTGAAATCAAGAAAAAGAAATGGGCATGGGCAGGACATGTAATGAGGAGGGAAGATAACCGATGGTCATTAAGGGTTACGGACTGGATTCCAAGGGAAGGGAAGCGTAGCAGGGGGCGGCAGAAAGTTAGGTGGGCGGATGAGATGAAGAAGTTTGCCGGGAAAACATGGCCACAATTAGTACATGACCGAGGTAGTTGGAGAAGTATGGGGGCGGCCTTTGCCCTGCAGTGGGCGTAACCAGGCTGATGATATATATACATATATATATATATATATGTATGTATATATATGAACGATATTGTCTGAATTTAAATAACGCGGAATCAGCATCAGAGAGTTTTAACTTTCTATTTTTTGTCATTGAAGAATGGCGCATACCCAGTGAGTCATGCTCAGCTACACAAGCTTGCGTCAAGGATGTTCATTGAAGAGCTACACATATGCAGTTGCATTTAGTTGAACAGCAAAACAGGCATAAAATACTTTCTTCAAGAGGATGCGCGTACATTCTCGCACACACCAGTGGCGAAGAGCTTGTAAACCCAGTTGTTGGAAATAGCTATACTGAACAGTGCCTCAAATTCAGTTGCACATACTCAGTGACGCAAATTGACATCGAAGAAGTTCATTGAAGAGCCGTACATAAGCAATGACACATACCAAATACCACAACTTGGTGGGAAGCGGGTTTAATCATTCGTTGAAGTGCGCCACATACGGAGTAGAACATGCTAATTTACACAGCTGGAGCTTGATGTGGGTGACATGACACGTACATAGTCATTATGTATGTAACGACGAAAGAAAAGAAAAATAATTATATCTGATTCGACTCCTTTTGGCAATTAACCCTCTGCTATCGGTCAGAAGGTTTCAGGCTGTACTCACTTCGCCTGTCTGTCAATCGACGTGACAAAACCGCTAAAACTCATTGCGTCAATGTGGCGTGTGTGCACTAAAGATGCGTTAATATGCCGAACAAACCTACATTTCTTTTTCTAAATAGCCGGAGACCGGCTGTTTAAGATTATCGAACCCTTCTTCCACGTATGCGACATTGCTCTGCCAACTCTTCTTTGCTAAGGAACGGTTTTAGCGGCATTTTTGCTTGTCCGTTGTACGCCGCTGCGATTTAGAAATGTCACCGCCAGCTAAGTAAGGAAAAGCGGACCAATCGCAGAAGCTGGCACATCCATCTTCATCTGGTTGTATGTTTTGATAGTGCTGGCTTGGCCCTATTGAAACCCTCTCCACGTGAGCGTGCTCCTCCCCTCTTGTCAGCCAATTAGATCAGAAAAACCGCTAAATGTAGGCAACGATATTCGTTTGGAAAGGAAACAAAAGTGACCTCCTATAAACGAGGAGAGCGTTTGATTGGTCTGTTCAGTCAAGTCCGCGGTTCACCACCCGATGCTTGCGTCAGCGGTTACGTAAATTTGATGCCAATAGATTGGAATAAAAACATATAATAATAGTTTTACGTTAAAGGGCCCTTGGTGTCGTCGAGATAGGGGATGCCATTTGTAACATTTACAATGTTCAGCCAGATGAGCCTCCGCATTATTTACTATGCAATTGCGCTTTCGCGTCCTTTCATTGTAACATCGTCCCATTTCTTAATATATAGCTGGTTGCAACTTTGCGGTATTTCATATACGACATTTCTTCTGCATTGTGTGCAGTGCGCGGCCTGGCTCTTAGAGCATGGCTGCACTTTTTCTTTCGTCAGCACGGGGGACATCTTGGCCAATTTGCATCGTTCGCTAAAGACAAGATTAACATTCTGCCTTCGCGTAAGATTCATGAGGTTGTGGGACACCTTGTGGCAATATAGAATCCCGTTTACGCAAGTTGACCTCAAAGAGATTAATTGAAAAAGGGCACATACCTTGTGGCACGTAAATACCCAGTGGCCCAATTTTCCGTCAGCCTCATTGGCCAGTGGCACCGACCACGTGGCACATACGAATGTCACCTATATTGAATCAACGAGGGTCATTCAACAGCGGCACATGCTCAGTGCTACATATGCAGCAACCCTGTTCGCGGGAGAACGGTTAGGGAGAGAGAATGCGAGAGAGGTAAATCCTCAGGTGACCCCCGAAAAGAGGCTGAAGTACCGCAAGTGTCCAAGGTATACCGAAAGTTGGTATAAAGCTGCATGTGAATAGGCGTATTAAAAATATGTCTGATACCTACGAATATCAGTAGAAGTGGGAACGTTTTATCATGCCTGTTAACGATTGAAATAGATATTATGCTTTAAAAAATTTCCATTTGCACCCATAGGTATGGTTCCGAGCGTCTGGTAGTTCTGAGATTACATTTGGTTGTATGACTTGATACGAGCCAATCAGAAGAACTATTTCCGAAGTTGATGGTGGCTTAGCAAAAAAAAAAAAAAATTCTAGAATATTACCCAGATTAAGCGGTGGGATTTTTTCTGTTGCTATGCCACTCCCTTATTTAAAAAGCATTCAAAGCCTGTTATTCTAGTTCAACGGTGTGATACAGGCAGTTTTATGTTTTAGCAAAACGTGTTATCGTTCAGGTCCTCTGTTATAGATAATGGCTTGCTTGGCTAATAAAAAGTTATTGTATGACTATAACACCTACAAAGATACAAAGACAATGACAAGGCTGACTCCAACATTTGATAGTATAAGCCAACTAGCCCCGCAAATAGTCTTCTTGAGCAAATTTACTCTATAACGCACAATTGTGTAGAATTTAAAAATGGTCTTTTATGGCATATAGACCCAAAAAATGTCTATAACCTGCCGCATTTGCGGAAAGAACACATATTTTCCCAAACTTGGCTCGCAGTCCGGAATTTAAACTCTAGCCTGTGTAAGTTACGCAATCGTCGGGTATTGTACGTTTCTTGTATGATTAGCATTCTTAGAATACTTAATGCGCTTTCAGAGATGGTTCTTTTCTTCTGTCTTTACGTTTTTTATGTCGCCAACGATTTCCCCTCGAACTTGAGTCCCTTGGTCGTCCGTGATCTGTGGGTAGAGAATCGGGCTACTGTGCTGATGAAATCGTTTTTGAGGCCAACCATGTGACTAATTTTCCTCACCGAGTATATGAAACTGACTATGAGTTGATCTTCAATGAACATCTTTCAAACTAACTTGGGTTACATGGTGTGTGCAACTGGGGATGTGTCACCGGATGAGCCCTGTATTTGAAACCTTTTTGACGCCAACATGGTCAACGGGCACGTGGCGCTCTTCCGTGATCTTCTTTGACATCAACTTGTCTCACTACACATGTGCCACTGCTCATGTTCTGCGCTTCAATGTCGGAAAAAGCCAATTTTAATTTGTCCGGTGCTGGGAGCAATCGAACTCGTCCCATGAACAATTTTCGGCTCTCAACTATATTGACGAACAAGTCAACAATGGTAAAGCATTTACGTTTACTGGAATGCTTTCAGATTCTTTCAATAAAGAATTAAGGTTCGTATCCGAAAGAAGCTTTGGTAATCTCACTAAAATTATGTTTCTGTCTGGGGTGACCAAGAAGGTTAGTGTATGTGCATATGATGTGCTAAATATCTTACGATCTTTTGTTAATAAGGAAAATGTTCTGCCACATGTGGTCATTATTTATTTTACACATACACATGCAGCCCCGAATAAAGACTTTTATTCTTACTACCAATTCGTTTCCGTGAGAAATGCGTCTCAGGCACGAAAGGAAAAATGTTGTAGATCCAACGAACCTACCATAGTTCATGCGGAGCTAAGTTTCACAGCGAAAGCTTTACATCACTAAACTTCCGTAGTTTTTTCGGCATTCGGTAACAGAAACAGACTTAGCGATTTCTAACAAACCCAAACGGGCATAGTGCGGCGGCGCAGATGTCAAAATTCGTACAGATTAGAATGCTTTTCCTGAACAATAGCGTCACGTCAAGGTTATCGCAGTATATAAGCAGGAGGGGTATCTGCGCTAAAACAGCTGTCTTATCAATTGGGCGGAGACGTACAGTTCGTACACCCGAAGAAGAACATGCGTACGAGGAGCGCCGGAGCGAAAAACAAAGACCATGTAAACGACGAAAAACGTTCACGCGATGGTGAACGAAAACGACAATGCGAGCCCGGACACCTCCGAACTAGCAACGACGCCAGACTCGCAACTAAAAAAAACGAGAACCATTTCACTCTGTCTAGATGGAATGGCAGCGAAAGCACTTTGCTTTTCGTTTGAGTGCTTTCATTGCCGTCAGCTTTAGCTGCGATTCCTTCTTGACAAAGTTGAATGGTTGTCATTTTTTACATAGCTTGTGAACAGGTTTATCAAAAACCACGCTTCCGTTGATGTACAGTACATTGCTTCTGAAAAGAGGGCTTGAACTGTCGAAGGAATTCGTTTGTTTCTCAATCACGAGGCTTCGTACAGATGTTACTTGCACATCTTGGCGCTGAATGGAGAGCGCGCGCATCTCTACGAGGCCATCATCGTATTGTTCGCTCCCAAACCTTGCTGGCTGTCCTCGTCTGCGCTTCCGCTTAGTTTGCGTTTGTGTGTAGTGGTATAATATTAGCGCCACCGTTCAGCGAGACTCCTCTTCTTGGTGATCACTTCCTTGAAGGTTGGGATGCGCTTAGCTTGAATGACACGCGCACTATTAAAAACTCCTTCACAACGCACTCATAGACGCACTTCTGAGTAATGACGTGGCCTTCTTGGCGAGGAAACAACGCCGAACACCAAACCTAAAAGAAAGAAAAGAAAATCGAGGAGAGAGCTATACAAACTTTGATTCCGTTTTAATTGTTCAGTTTCTCTCTTAATAGATTTCACTCTTCATACTCCTCACCTCAGTTTCGCCTAATTATTCCGGGCGAGCGGCAAAGACCGGGCAGCTACCTAATAGCAAATCCAGTCTTGCAGGTTTCCAGTAACGCAAGTTGCCTCCGCGACAAGACAGCGTTCATCAGCTACCGAGTGGCCGCAGTTGTCCATGATACGTAATCACAAAGATAACCGGCGAGGAAACGACGAGAGGCGAGGGGAAGAGCCATGGAAACCGTCGCCTTAATAAATTGAATGTATAAAGTCTAATCAAAGAAATAGATGTAGCTTTTCAATGGTTCACAAGGCGTTTCCGGCCTCAAAAGATTATTCACAAGGCGTTTCCGGCTCCAAAAGATTATTTGTTCGCTGATGACAAAACGAGGGGTAACAACGCGGCTCCGTCTCAAGGGAACTTGCTTGAGATAGCACGTGAAATTAAATAAGCCATCTGTACCTAGCTAAAGGAAAATATGGTTGCGCTGTGCCGTTACTCTAGGATCTCATGCACGGATATATCAGTGGCGCAATTTAGGAAGGTGCATATCACGTGCCGGTCACATGGGGCAAATTGTATTTTCTCTATTGTTTTATTGCAGTTTCAGTTGTTCTCTAATAAAAGCAGGAGGCACACACTAAATTTCATTTCCAGCATGCCTTATGAGAGGAGGTCACTGGTCCTGCTATCTATTTTTGGTTACTAAAAGAACCTTTACCTTCGGCAACTAGAATAAATTTTCCATCTTATAAGTGATACTTGTAAATATAGATTCCCCTAATTTGTGCTCCTATTATTTGCTAAGTTACCTCTGAGCATGCCCTAATTGTTTAAATTCTCAATGTGCTCCTTTGCGGTGTCGCCGCTACGGTATGACAGTAAATTAATTTTTAACATGCTTGACATTTTATTCGCCCGCACGCAGTGTACTTCCATTTTTGAGAATAAGATATTGCCCAGTAGCTCACACGTGTAACTGAATGTTCCTTGAGTATTTTAGTGATCATGTCAAACTTAATAGGTACGTTTATTTTAGACTTTTGAATGACAACAAAGAAGTTATCATCGCGGGAAAATCGCGTGCCCGTGTGTTCATACCCCTCTGCGGAAAAGCCCGAGAACTGAAGTGGTGAGTAATCCTCTTGGCTAACTTGAGTCTCAGCTAGTTCTCACCTGCTGTATAGATAAGATGATCTCCTGAAGAAACGTTTGAGTATTTTGGCAGGTAATTGAACAATGTCTTGGGGAAATATCATCTAGAGGCGTGCCACAGTGTCTTGGGCTGTCAGGAACAAATATTTATTGGTTTGACTCGCTGTTGCTTAAGATTTCCTTCAATTTTTGTTTGTTTGAAAAGTGTACGGGAATTCTCCATGAAAATATTTCTTTGTAACGGCAATGATCAATCGAGTCATTCTTTCAGCTAACAAGTTTAAATGAGAAAAACCTAGTAACTGCTAAAAGCAGAAATATAAGATGCGCTAAATTTCGCAAATGAAAGCTATGGCTCTGTTTACTTCCACGTAGTCCACGTTACCTAAAGTATAAAATTCGAGACGTTCTTTTCAGGAAAATAATCATATATGGCTGTGAATAAAGCATTGACGCTAAAAAGTTGACGAACACTCCAACAGGAAAAAATGCAGGGTTCGGTCTAAAATCAAGTGGTCATTTTTGGAGCATTATTTTTATGTTGTAGTTTATTATTGTTTGTTTTGTTTGTCATGTTACCTTGTTTTCGCTTCAGGTTTCATGACCTTGGGCACACCGTCATCGGTGTGGAGTTCGTGGAAGAGTGCGTGCGCAGCTATTTCACCGAGAGTGGTCTGCAACTGGAAGAGGCCACTTGTCCCATTATTAACTGCAAAATACTCAGGGTAGGCAGTTTTCCGACCAATAAGCTTCAGATACAGTATTGCAGGAATCGTCCAAAAAGTGATCATTTGACGTCCTTAATGTTGAAATAAAGCCTACACTTTGTTGCTCCAGAACTCATCTGTACTCCCTCTGGGCCAGATTGCAATAATTAGCATCATGAACACAGTTTTCGACATCAAAATGTAAAAGGCAAATGTTAGAGTAACTTTCTTTCCGAAATATAAAATCTGCATATGGGCCAGTCATACTGAGGTTCTCGGATTACTTACAACTTTTATTATTCGAGGATGAACATTATGCTTCTTTCACATTTTTTTCTCACAGAAAGTGTTTTGAGGAAAGAACTTATGGGGGAACGTATACTTCGAAGTACAAATGGGAGTAAACTTTGGGAGTACAGCAAACAAGCATACTGACCCTTAGATATATTAAACTGCTTATGGCGTTGTTGCGACAACATTTTCCACCAGATATGGAATGCTTAATGCATGAACCATATATATATATATATATATATATATATATATATATATATATATATATATATATATATGTAAATTGGTATCTACAATCGAAACTGTTAAACCGTTCTTACAAGTCATATTACAGAAGTTGCTAATTCCCTTCTTGAGCATTGGCTGAGCCTCTGTGACTAAAAGTCAACGGTGTTGCCTTTATGTCTTATGTTCTCAACTACAATCGCTTACTGGCATTAATAATGGGTGTCAATTAGTAAAGCGGCGCGTGAATAAACCACGTAGAATTGCCGGAGATGAAAGGAAAAAGATGTCGTACATGTTTTTTGACCCATGCTGGATGTGCGATGGAGGAGCTCTACAGACACGTTTTTTATTCAGTATGCCACATTGGTATGCTAAACAAACAAGCCGTGGGAAAGTCATAATAAAGCTACATAGCCATTCAGCACAGCCATGGCGGCGGGCAGCAAACACACAAGAGGGGAACTCTACAAGGAAGCGATAAGCAGAAATAAATAAACCCTGCTCTTTAGAGCCCCGGTGGCGCCCTCCAGACAAGGCTGTTCATGTATGCACGCAGGACAGGCTGGATGGTGTAATAATCACCGCTTAAGAGAGCGTGGCATGAATGTGACAGATTAGCGTGACGACACTCTGTCTGTTCACTGTCACGAAAGCAGCGGGGCTCCTTTGATGTTTGTGTGTTTTTGGCCAGGCACAAAGATAAATGTGCGCTGAATGACTGAGGAATAGCCTATCAATTGTTGTGGTGAAAACTGTGCAAGCGCCTCTTCTATTGCCTTGTAAGATAAAGGAACCGCTTCTTTGAAACGCTCAGTTTAACGCATCGATAACGTGTGGCACTATCGTGCATGGTACGTAAATTAGATTTTTTTCTAGAAAATAGATTGGTGAAGTTAACGCATTGTGTCATCAAGGTCTCGCTTCTGTCCTCTTCAGTTGCCACTAAAAATATTATCCAAGAAATGACGTAAATTATGTTACTGGATAAGTTATGTCGGAAAGCTTGCATGAAATTGGTTCACGAAATTTTGCACACATTATAAAGAAATGTTTACAGGACTGCCACTGTGGTTCACATGTTCGACGACGCACGTCTGTCGGCAGGGGTAACCATCAAAGATAGATGTGTCTTAATTTCGCAACAGAGGACGGTGAATTAAATATTGTGTTCTTGCGCTCCAGTTGATTCAGTGAACGCCTCGAGCGGCTGTTAATTCTTTCTCTCTCCTCTTGCATATTTCTACGCCCTTTTTCTGAAAAAACACACGAAGGGTAGTAAACTAGAAACTTGTGCCCGGTTAAACTTCCTGCCTATCCTCTCTCTCTGTCTCTCCCTCTCCTGAGAAACATAATGTGAAGATTACGATATTCAGCAAATCACAGGAAATTAAACGACAAAGCTTTCATGGCTGCAATTTTAAGCAGTCTAAAATAAAAACACCTGCAATCGTACTTCGGCAGAAGCATTTTCTGACAGAGAGAGAGAGAGAGAGAGAGAGAGAGAGAGAGAGAGAGAGAGCAAGCAAGGAAAGTAAAGGGCTGTAGGTCAAGCAGTCGAGCACCAGGTTTGCTACCCTACATCGGGGTGGGGGAAAGGGGTATAGAAAGAGCAAAAGAGGGAGAGGGTGACCACTGAGTGTGTGTGTGAGGATGCACATAGACACTATAAACGGTTTCTTAAGCTGGTGCAGTTAAATTAGTGTACTAGTGCGTGAATCGTTTTTCGTGCCCATGACGGGCGAACCCACCGTCCGAGTATCTTTGACTCGGAGAACGGTCTTGAGTCCAATCAGTTTAAAGTTGTCCTCAGAGAGAGGCATTGCACCTCGTCGGGTGCCAGGTTCACAATAGGTGCTCGATAGTTTCCTCGCACCCACAAGAATCGTGCATGGGGCTCTCAGCCATTCCGATACGATAGGAGATACGACAGATGCAAATGTCGTATATTGAGACATGAACTGTCCGCAGTAACTACTCCGCTAATTCTACCATGACGTGGTTGAACAATATGGTGCTTAACACTCCACACTTCGGCATACCACGACAGATGTAATGCTCGCAAGCTGGGCCGTCTTCGCTCTGTAAGAAAAAGCACCTCTCAGTCAAATAGTCTCGAATCTGTTATATATCCGGCCACCAAAGACTATAGCCTCAAGTGATTTCAGTATGGCCTCATGGGCGCCGTTGTCGTATACTCATTTGATACCTATAGAAAGTGCCACTGATAGGTGCTTGAAGCTTCTTTCTTCTTGGACCCAGGTTACGATGTCAGTGATGTTGTCGATGGACGGGCGACCTCAACTTAAGCCCGCAACGGCGTCCGAATGGATGTTGTATCGCTTTAGGTACCATACCAAGCGTGCAAGAATAATTATTTCCATCACTTTGCCGACGCAGCTTGAAAGCGCCATTGGAAGACAATGGTAATGACATGTGTACTTATCTTTATCGGGCGGAAGACATCGGTAATGGCACGTGTACTTATCTTTACCGGGCGCCCACGTTTCGCCGCCTAACAAATTTTATCGCACAGCGCAGGGCGTGACTGCATATACAAGAAGTTTCTGGAATGTTATCGATAGTTCCATCCACTGTCTTTCACCAAGACAACAGGGGATGCCCACGGGCTTTTCGACGGCTGGATGATGTCGCCGCGCAGCATTTCGTCGACTTGTTCTCTTATAGCTTCACGTTCTCGCGGCGAAACTCGGTAAGGGTTCTGGCGGAGTGGTCGAGCGCACTCTTCGGTGATTATGCGATGCTTGGCGACTGCTGTTTGTCGAATCCTCGATGACGTCGAAAAGCAGCCTTTGTATCGTCCGAGCACACTTCTGAGCTGCTGTTGCTTAATCACGAGGAGACTTGGATTATGTCGTAGTCTGGTTCGGGAACCATGGTCGTCGAGGTAGATGCGGCGGAATCCGAGAGGACAAATGCATTACAGGTTTCCAGAATTTCCTCGATACACGCGATCGTCGTGCTCTTGTTGGTGTGCTTGAACTCCTGGCTGAAGTTTGTCAGCAACACTTCAGTTTTCCCTCCATGCAGTCGAGCGATCCCTCTTGCGACGCAAATTTCACGGTCTAGCAGTAGACATTGGTCGCCTTCGATGACGCCTTCTACGTCAGCGGGTGTTTCGGTGCCGACCGAAATAACAATGCTGGAGCGAGGCGGGATGCTCACTTGATCTTCGAGCACACTCAAGGCGTGGTGACTACGAGGGCTCTCCGGTGGTATCGCTTTATCTTCCGACAGCGTTATTGACTTCGACTTCAAGTCGATGATTGTGCCGTGTTGGTTCAGGAAGTCCATACCGAGAATAACGTCTCGTGGACACTGTTGGAGGATGACGAAGGTGGCAGGGTAAGTCCGGTCATGAATGGTTATTCTTGCCGTGCGTATTCCAGTGGGCGTGATGAGGTGTCCTCCAGCGGTGCGAATTTGAGGGCCTTCCCGTGCGGTCTTAACTTTCTTCAACGGGGCGGCGATGTGTCCACTCATTACTGAGTAATCAGCCCCCGTGTCCACTAAGGCGGTAACTGCGTGGCCGTTGAGAAGCACGTCGAGGTCGGTGGTTCTTTGTCTGGCGTTGCAGTTAGGTCTTGGCATCGGATCACGGCTGCGTCGTGTTGAAGTGAAGTTGGAAAGTCGCGTCGTCAAGTCGTCTTTCGTTGGTGTAGTCTTGGCTTCCTAACTTCGTCGGGACGGCGGCGTGCCGTTATTATGTTGTCGAGAGGGTCTCTTCGTCGTCTTCGTCGGCGGCGGAGGATCTTCGTCAGTTCGACGAACCGCAACTGCACCTCCATTGGTTCCTGCTTTTAGTTTTCCGGATATGGGCTCGCAGAGTGGCCCCGTGCTGGGCCAGTGTATGGACGGCACTGCGGCGACAGGTAGCCGCCTGGTGACGGCAACCGAGAGGGCCGTCGAGGGCTCCACTGAGTAGCGGCGAGATAGTCGGCGATGTCACGAGGGCGTTCACCTTCCCGAGGGCGCGGTGCGTTGACGGCGAACCCTCGCAATCCCAGGTCGCGGTATGGGCATCGGCGGTACACATGGCCGCTTCCCCGCAGTGGTAGCAGAGCGGGCGGTGGTCAGGAGCGCGCCAAACGTCTGTCTTCCTCGAGTAGCTGCGCTAGGTGACTGGTGGGTGTGCTGGCGCCGGTCGAAGGAATTGCGGCGTTACAAGGCCCTGGCGCGATCGTGGAGGGGGACCTTGACGGCGGGCGACGGCGGCGTAGGTCATCGTTTCTGGCTGGGGCTGCGATGATTGTGGTTGTACCTCGGGAACTCCGAGCGATCGCTGGACTTCTTCTTTGACAAATTCGGAGATTGAGGCCACTTGAGGTTGCGATGAAGGGAAGATTCTTTGAACCTCCTCTCTTACGACTGCCCGGATGGTCTCGCGCAGGTCATCGGTGGCCATTGATTGAACTCCGGCGTAGCTTGTTGGCTTGGAGCGTCGGTAGAATTGCCGGTTCCGCGATTCCAGTGTCTTCTCGATACTCGTCGCCTCACGAAGAAACTCGTCGACGGTCTTCGGTAAGCTTCTTACCATTCCGGCGAAAAGTTCCTCCTTTACACCACGCATCAGTAGGGGGACTTTCTTCTTCTCGGACATTTCCGGGTCGGCGTGGCGGAACAGACGGGCCATTTCCTCAGTGAAGATCGCGATCGTCTCATTCGGAAGCTGCGCTCTGGTCTCTAGTAGAGCTTGGGCTCGCTCTTTTAGGGCGACGCTTGTACATGTTTGCAGGACGCCGCTTCGGAACAGGTCCCACGTCGTCAAGGTTCTCGATTTTCGAACCACGTCCTGGCGGCGTCCTCCAATGCGAAATAGACATGTCGCAGCTTGTCGCTTGCCCAGCTGTTAAACGTAGCGACCCTGTCATACGCTTCCAGCCCGCTTTCCGAGTCCTCAAATGTGGAACCGCGGAACGTCGGTGGTTCCCTGGGCTGCTGCAGCACTATGGGGAACGCTGGGGCTGCCATTGGGGTTGCCTTGGCCACAATCTTCTTGGCCTTCTCAGGTAGAAGTCCGTGCTCCGGGGTCAGCTGTTGAAGACGGCGGCTTGCTCGATGGTCCGGGACTACGTTGGTGTTCTCTTTGCGGTCCAGGCTTAGATCACCGCTTGTCGGGGGCGTCCGGTACATGAACAAAAAGCACCTCCACCAGATGTCACGTGGTAGTGACGTTAAAGAACACAGTAGCAATACTGTGAAAGACAAGACTAGATTTTATTGGGCGAACCTGTGCCCACAAAGACAGGCTACAGTTAAAGCACAACGATAGCGGCGAACACAGTCGGCGATCGTCGAAAATCTGATCAGCGGGTCAAGCGCGTCGGCTTTTATAGATCAGTAGTCGAATGTTCCAGATTAACCGCTGGGACCCGCGTGTCTTCCGCAAAGTTCTACACTATTCGCGTCGCGCATACATGCAATCAGATTACACAAGTTGCGGTGAAAGACAGTTGACGGAACCATCGATAACATTCCAGAAACTTCTTTTACGTGCAGGCGCGTCCTGCGCTGTGCGATAACATTTGTTAGGCGGCGAAACGTGGGCACCCGATAAAGTACACGTGTCAATATGGTGATAGATAAAGCGAAAATTTTTGCAGGTTTAGGAATGAAGATCAAGCGGATCGATTTTTATTGTTTAGGAGCGACGCCGTTGTGTCAAGACACATTGTAGCAGTTGAGCAGTTCACCACGTGTGTCATGTCCAAGGTGGCATAGGGCAGCGTACGTGATTCCATCTGGTCCTGGTGACGAAGAACGCCTGCAGTTCCCCAACGCAGCGTCGAGCTCTTCGAGGGAAAATAGCACGTTAATTTCTCGTACATGTGCCTGAGGGATGTCATTCAGTGCTGCGCCTGTAATGATTACCACGGACCCACCATAGCTTTCTCAAAACTCTTCAGCCACTCAAGGTACGAGCGGAGTTGGTACACTGGCCAGAGGTACACTGGCCAGGGCCAGAGCAGCAAAGGGCTTCCTTTGATGCGGGCATGAGCGAAGGCCTCTAACCGTTCTGCATTTGTGCGAGAGCGATTTTAGGGGATCAAGGGAGTGACAGAAAGTTTTCCACCGCTTGTTTTCCAATTTCTCCATACGACGCTGGACTTTCTTTTGTATGCGTCATGAAGCCCTCTGATCGAAGACGGACTTCGTGCGCGGATACCTTCTCTGTGCTTGTGGACGTGCCGCACGCAGCCTCTCCAGTTCAATGTTCAAGTCTGTTCACCTTGTTGACCTTGTAAGCGAGCAGATCAATGCTTTCATTGCTTCTGCGATTGCACCTTCGATTGTGTGAAAGGCCTTCCCGACATGCGTCATCCATAGGCTTCTTGTACTTTGACCAATCAGCTGTACACAAGACAGTACAGGAGCATTGCTAAGCTTAACTAATCTTCATGCATGTTGGAATATGGTCGCTTCCATGCTTTTCTATGTCTGTAAACCATTGAACGCTCGAGGCAAAGCGCCGTGACACCAAAGTTAAGCCCAAACAGCTTGGATAGGTCATGCCTCGCAGAAATATTGGGCTGCCATTATTCACAAAGCACATATGATGGTGGGCAGCAAAGGAGGCAAAACTCCTGCCTCTGGAGTCACTTTTAGTGCTTCCCCATAGCTGGTGATGCCCGTTAAAGTCAACTGGGATAACCTAGGGGCCATTAGTCATTACTAATATTTTCTTAAATCTTTTGCCGTCAAAGTGATCCGCTTGGGATATGTATGCTCCAATTAGTGTAAATTACACACCCTTCTTTTTGACATGCACGAATACATATTGGTTGTCGTCATGAGGCTCTACCGCATAAGCGACATATGTAACTTCGTCCGGATCTTGATTAGTTTGGTGCGCGCACCGCATGTGGACGAGACGAGAGATTCGTAGCCAGGCAGTCTGAGTGGAGTTATGCATTTGGTTCGCAAATAACGAGTATGGGGAAGCGATTTGTGAAAATGAATTGACGAATGTCTTCTATACGGGTCTTGAGACCTCTGGAATTCCATTGAAAGATCGACGCACTTTAAACTTCAGTGCGGAAGGGGACTATTGGTCGAGCCGTGGTGCTTAAACCGATGCTAGCAAACATTGGATATAGTGGAACCAGTTTTTGCAGAGCAATTCCAGCTGCTGGTGTTTTGCAGTTTCTTAAGTATCACGCGCAATGAATTAATTAGCGATTGCAGCATTACAGCCACCTACCTGTCTTGGTCGCACAAATCATCAAAAGTAGATGCCGGGGGTTGTCTGCCAAAGGTTTGCTCTGACTCTGTTGGTGAATGCTGTGGTTTTGGTAGGGCCGGCCATGATTCAGCAGACGTGGTCTTCTCAGTGGCCTCGTTCTTTGTGGTCGTTTCCACAGTGCCTGGCCTGGGCAGCAGAGAAAGAGGTGGTGTAGGAAATGGCATGTGCGTCGCAGAGGCAACAGCCTTCCTTGAGGAGTGTCGGCGACGGGAACGTCGCTTCCCGATTTTATCGGCGGCTTCGCGATGAGGTGAATGATCTCTCACCATCCTTTTCAAGATGGCCATTTTCTTCTGAATATATGGGCGATTCTTCGATGAAGCTTCATGTTACCCGCCGCAGTTTTAACACGCCACATTTAGCTGGAGCGTGGGGCTGGGCGAAGCGGGGGCATTTGGCTGATTTTGTATTTGGCAGGCACTGCTGTATTTGGCAGACACTGCTCAAGTGTCCACGTTTCATGCATTTGCGGCATTGAAGAGGTTTCGGAATGAAAGGCCGCAATGCATGTCTGAAGTGTCCCACCTGAATATGCGAGGGTATATATTTAGCTTTAAATGCAATCTTCACGCAGCGTGAACAGCCTAGCTGAGTAAAATAAACAATGACCTCATCTTTCGCTGGCTTGATAAGAATCCGCAAGTCATTACTAAGAATGGCGACGTCTACGTCGTAGATAACGCTGGTGACTACGTCAGATCCCAGAGGAATGCAAGAGCGCACCTGAAAGCCATCGAGGTCCTTTACGCTTCGTAGAGTGGCCAGAGCACCCAAATGCGGGAGATCAACCACAGTAGATTTTTTTCGGGTGTTCACTCGAAAGTCCGATATTTCGTTTGGCACCAGGGCTTCCAGTGACATCGACGCCGATTGCACGTAAAGTAGCTTGATGTTGATGGCAAGAAGCACGGGCACACATATGATGGTGTTGGGGTCCGGCCTCTGAGTGTGTCTTACTGCTCGCATGCTTGACGATAAAGACGTCCCGGTGTTTCTTCTCTTCGCTCTGCGGCTCTGCAGAAGATCGAAGTCGTCATAGGAAGGGAAGAAGGCAAGGTGGAAGTCGTCATATCCCTCACTGCTAAGAGAGCAAACATGGGTTTCCTCGCTGCCGCTGTCACCCTCTTGACCGATCCCCTTCCTAGAGGCGGCCGCTGTCGGCGGGAGTCGTGCACGTGGTCCACTTCCATCACCACCGAAACGTGAGCGAGGACCAGCGAATGCACTTAGATTTTCACAGAAAAAATACGCAGCTCGAAAGAAGAGCGCTATATGAAAAAATACTTCGTCGTCTTCACGGATGACAGAGGATCATCACTTCGCCTGCAGGCTTACTTGGCGGTTAAATAGTTTTCCGAACAGAGCTTTGGCAAAGGGGAGGAAGAGTAACGCACAAGAAAATTGCAGGTTATAACGCAAAATTACAACGTACGCAACATTCAATAAGGTGGCATTATAACTATAGCGCGTGTTGAACCTATTCGGTACACTCAGGCAGTTAGCATTATATGAATGACGCATGGTACAGTTAATAGATATGCCTTAAAGAAGGTTGAAACGAAACTGCGTGCGTTAAGTTAAGCGGCGCATAGGAAAAAAAATAAGAACTTAATTGTCAAATAAAGTTCAAGAGCGGTCTGGTACGAGCTTTGTCATGAACATGTTGTTCCAGGAATGACACTTGATTACTGAAGTCGTGTATGATCATTGTACTACTCAGTCCACAAGCTTTACAATTGAAGAAAAAAAAAGAAACAAATTCTGCGAACACATCCAAAATACACGTGACATAATGTGAGATGCATTATTTTTGTGGAAAATATAAGTAGTATCGATGTGCTTGTTTCTGACCGCGTTCTTCAAAGTAATTTGAATGGTCAGAGCAAAAGTATTATGTGTCATGACGCAACTTTACAGGTTTTTTCGTTTCTTTCTTGTGTAGACCACAGATCATCGGCTGCAAGTGTTTATCTGCAACATTTTTCACTTTAAAAGGTAAATTAGAGCTTGAATTTGTGAATTATCGTGGTTCTTTTTTAATGTGATGGCAGTGTTAGTGAGGTATGTTTGTTAACAAGCGCAAACAAATATCATTCTTACGATGTTGGTGCTTTCGTGGCAATAATGAATATACGGTCGCCATTTTACGGAGAAACTAAAGAAATTATTTTTGAGTATTTACCTGATCAGAAAAAGTACGCCTATCGTTGAAATATTATTGCGATTGGAACGCTAGTTCGAACTGAGCAATCTTGATTTTGTGGACAATTGGAATGGAACACAGTGACGAACTTATATTGTCAAGGAAACTAACGAGCAAGTGAATACGTTCTTCCATGCCCTGTTGTCAATATCTTGCGTTGTTTTCTGTTTCTCTTCTCTGACTAAAGACACATTGCTGGAGATAAAAACTGTGCGATGATATTCAATGGGCCCCTTGTAGAAATTCATAGTACTACTCAAGTGCGTTTCCTTTTTCCTCCCACTAAATATTCAGAGGACATGTGGCATAAACCAGCGGTATTGATTTCACCGAATCATAGTGGTATTAGTTTTTGTTAGCCTTGTGCTATAAGTAAAGTTGAAAATAATTTTTGCAGTGTGGGCAGGTGACGGAGGACATTTTCTGAGACTCTTGACTTTGGACGTACAAATTTCTCTCGGAATTGCCATAAAAATTGTAACAGCATTTGACAAATGATTTGAAGCGAAATGCCCATTATCTGCAGACTTTAGATTATTTCTGCAGTGATAGAAGAAGACACTATCTGCAGCGATGTAGGACGTTTTTACGCTCGTAAAACGCTGAAAAAGAAAATGCCATGTTAAATTGTTCTCTTGGTACTCGTGTTCCTGTGCTACTAACCTAATAGTGCGGCATTTGACAAAGGGTGTATTGTGTGGATTAGTTTTCTCAGAATGTCGCATAAATTGACTGTAAGAGGCCACGAATGCCCATACCTTTATGGGCACTTTATCCTATGATAGCGACTCTCCAACTGGGTCCCTAAGAACAGCGCTGATAAATTTGAGCTTTTTAGTGCAAAGTCAAGCATTTCAGCGTTGAGAGACCTGACAAGCGTGTATTAACCCAATTGCGGCTAAAAACGTGCGTCAAAAACATCATCGCATACTCATATTTGCAATAAACGTATAGTAACGGCAACAACGAGAGACCCCTTGTATCGATGCGCAGAGCGACCAACTTATTGTGGTCGATGGGATAACTTTCACACGCTTTCCGATCTGTACGGCTGGCATGTAAAAGAATCGTTCAAGCCAATAAAGGAGTAAAGTTCAGCTCTTTCCACTTCCCCTGTCGAAAATGAAAAAAAACAAAAGCAAACTAAGTTTGTGGATGATAGCGCTGCAGCTGAGCCAGCTTACAACGGAGCTAAAGTGAAAATGTTTAGCGAAAACGTTTTCGCGCTTGTTCATAATTTATGTCTCGTTTCCTTCACTTGTGCAAAGAAGGGTATGTTTTTGGAAACACTAATTTCACTGGCACAGCAGGAGTCGTTTTCTGCTGACTGCCGAAAATTGTTCTGTAACCGCCCAGCGCCAACATAACCGCTTCATAGAAGGCACGTAAAGAGGAGAGGGGCGGAAGGAACTTCGTGTACTTACGCACTCCTCACTGTGCGTTCTAATAAATGGTATGGTTTTTTACACGAAGAGTATCTCTTCATTACATTTTTCTGCCTCCCATAGGTCCATGCTCTTTGCATCATTCGCGTGTACCCGTAACGTTTAGGTGCCACAAACTTGTGTCACTGATGTTTGCATCTGGGCACATAGATTTCTCCGGACCCGATTACATTCCCGTGCGAAGTTCTCCGTTTGACGTTCAAATTATGGCGTCAGGCGTTGCCGAAAGTACATTCGAAGCAAGAGACGTGCACTATTCTGTACAAAATCTTTGCGATATCCTTTAAATTTACTGCCTTTGACAGGACAATTCCCTTTGCTACCATTTTGTTTTCACTTTCAATGAAGTTAGAAGAACAGTGCGTTAGGATTGGACGACAACGGCTCGCACCATTCTTAATTTTGCTGCCGCAGATTTCTGAGTTACTACTCCGCTGGTTACATTAGGCTCCTGCATAGGAAAGCCTGCAAAACGCGAGGAAAAGAAATAGAAATTCTGTTTACAAATGAGGATGTTAGGTTTATTCATAATGTAGTATATTTCTCGGATCACTAAAGTGATTTTCTGCCGAAGAAAGCTAGCTGGACAATATAGAAATTTGGGAGAGAACCTTACCTGGATAATCCGCCCAGTAGGTTTTCTGATACAGACGTGTGAAAAAGTATCCACAGGGTACAGAAAGCCCTCATTACTAAAAGAACCGTCAGAGTGATTTGATCAATTCTTTGCTAAGGTAAATAAATCAACGCCTCCCTTAATGTACATACCATTCTGCCGAAGGACTGATCAACATATTAACGAGTAAGATCATTGAAAATCACTGTGAAACTTACTCAAGGTCAGCTTGCTTACGCCACCGAGTAAAGACAAAAGACACGACTATACCTTGAAATTGGCGTTGCCCATATAGAAACATAAAAATGTACCTTCATCCCATTGTGCAGAACTCGCAAACATCCAGAAAAGTAAAAAAAAATGCTCAAGAATTAGAGTTCTGATTGGTCAGTCGCCTGCACAATTTAATATTGATTTTATTGGTAGATAATAAGCGGCTACGTAAATTCAATAAATGTAGCAAGCGGTGAGATTGTCATGAATATTCGTCTAGACAAACAGGATGCAAAACATCTGGATTTTTTTTGTTCAGCCTTTTGTATTTACTTTTGTTCGCAGGGAGTGTGTTGGACCTATGGACATTGTTTGGGATAGATCTGGATTTACAGCCATGAGACTCGAGGACCGCGCCAGGTAATGTAAAGAAATAAGTTTAATCGTATTCCTTTGGGGGAAGAACAATGGCGGTGCGCAGAAACAAAGTACTTTGCAGCATCTACAACAGCTATTCGCTTGCGAGCAAGTCACGTTTAGAACGAGTGGATATTTAGAACGCAACGTACCAATAAATATACAATGTTCAACCGTAAATAAATGTTATCAATAGTTATCATTATCTGTACAGTACCCGGAGTATGAATGTTCTTCTGAGGGTGTCTTAACAGGCAGTCAGCTACGCGCATTGGAAATCATGGGCGTCCTCATTCTTGTAATAGCGGTGGTGTGAAACAGTTTAAATAAGAGCTTCTTTCTATCAAGGACCATAAAAAGCAGTGGTAGAGTGTTAGTGGGTATTTGTTTTTGCCAGTCTATCATTATTGTCTGAAAGAGAGGCGGAGCGCAATAGCACAGACGTAATTATGCTAATCAACTTAGACCAGGAAAAAAGATACACTACTAAAGAGAGTTACACGATTGATCCTAAATGAAGATTTCAAGTCAGTTATACGAATTAGTATCAGTCACCGGACACTTTCTGTTCAAAAAGTTATATATTGGAATTTAAGTTTTTTCTTCTAAATATATTACCTCCAACTAGTTTAAAATATAGGCGGCTATGATAAACCTAACCCCGAAGAAATTGTTAAATTTCGGTACATTAACAACTTTTTGGAATTTCAAACGCCCCATTTTTTAAACTCCTTGTAGAATGTTATCCATTGTGCTCAGGCTGTTTCTACATAATTATGCTACTCTAATAAGCACATAGCTTTGCTGAAACGCTTCCATATGTGCGCTTGTAGTTATAAGGGAGCTGGAGGGAGTGGGCTTAGATTGAGAGGCTCTAATATAGGGAAAATCAGACGTCCACCCGTTCGTAGCAAATTTTACAAATGAAACCATATGGGCTCGTTTGTAGAACTTCCCTCCACCTTGCGGGTTTCCGCATAACTATTACGTCAAACTCTTGCCTTTGCTTCGAGGTAATGACGAATTCGGGTTCGCCCTGCCGTCTCCTAGCCGCCTGGTTAGCTCAGATGGCAGAGCGGCTGCACCGGAAAATCGGTGGTTTTAGACGTCTTTTCGAGAGGTGGCAGAGGCCGCGATAGCGCTAGCACTCGCGCAGCCCAAGGTGGGAAGAATTGTCACCGACTCGCAAAAGGCGTATAACAACTACAGGAAGGGGTGGGTGTCTCTTGCGGCACTAGATATTCTCCAAAGTAAACGCGACGTACCTGAAAGGAAAGTTGAGTTAATATGGACACCGGCTCACTGTGGGCTGGAGGGCAACGAACTTGCCCACCAGTTCGCCCAAGAGATGGAACACCGGGTTGAGGAAGGTGAGCCACAGTCCATATTTAGTTACAGAGACATTACGAACCATTATAAGACGGAGAGGCGCCGTTACCCCGATCCTCACAAATCGCTTAGCAGAAAACAGCAAGCGATCTACAGGCAAATACAGGCAGGATCCTTCCCGCACTCTTACCTTCAAAACAAGATGTACCCGGAAAGGTACGAGGAGGATTGTAACTTCTGCAAAACTCAGTTAGGCACGCTCCAACACGTCATTGGAGTATGCGATTTCATCAAGGCGATCCCCCCCCCCCTCTTAACAGCCCCGCTACCTTACCCCATCCCTCATCCACCCTTACCGAGCGATGGGAGACCTTGCTAACCAGCAGCGCCCTGGAAGACCAGCTCGTCCTGACCTCCAGGGGCCAGGCGGCTAGGGAAGCATATGGGTCCCGTGAAGAGGGAACCACTTCCATCGACGGCGTCTAAGAAGATGTCCAGCTCGGCTCAATAAAGTTGTTTCTCTCTCTCCTCTCTCTCTAGGTTCGAGTCCTGGACCAGCACGAATTTTTCTTGAACTGCGAGGCTGTTCTCTCGAGGAACCCGTATGTGTTTCCTTTGTAGCATTTGCTACGCGCGGGGGATGTCTGATTTTGCGTTTAATAAATACTTCCCTCCACCTTGCGGGTTTCCGCAGAACTATTACGTCAGATTGAGAGGCAATGTCACTTGCAAACACAATACTATGGCACGCATAGCTCGGAGTTTCTCCTCTTTAAGTGATCATAGCCCTTGCGCCATCAATCACAGGTTATACGGGAAAAAAAGAGGGGGCTTGTTCGCACAGAAGGCAACCTTTCTTGAACGCATCCAAACTGTGCAGAAGGCACCCTGCTTCTCTAGACGAATGTTCATGATAGTGTCACCGCCTGTTCCATTCATTGAACTTATGCGGCAACTACTTATCCTGAAAAACAAGGTGTAGAGAGGACACTTCATTTTTAAAGCGATGCTTTCTTTGCATTTTCCTTTAACTTATCGCTTCTGCTCCGAATAGGTCGTGTCGAATCCATGTCATACTGAAAATAATGTCCCGATCATTCCATAGCCCTCATACCATTGCCATCACCATCAGCCTAGCTACACCCATTACAGGGCAAAGGCCTCTCCCATACTTATCGAACTGCCCTCGTCATGCGCTAATTGCGGCCATGTTGTCCCTGCAAACTTCTTGATCTCATCCGCCCACCCAACTATCTGCCGCATCCTGCGACGCTTGTCTTCTCTTGGAATCCAGTCCGTAACCCTTAATGACCGTCGGCTATCTTCCCTCCTCATTACATGCCATGAGGCTATGGATATTACATGTCCATTGCCATCATTGCTTACTTTATGCTACAGCCTTATACAATAGCCCCCCCCCCCCCCCCCCAGTAGGGGACATTGTTCAAATAAAAACTACACAGGGTATGTTTTAGGTGCATCAAATGTTTAAACATTTCCTGTTTTAAATAGTACAGTTGTAATCATCCATTTATATTACTGGATGCGGCAGCCATTGCTTCTACGACAAATCAAAATACTAAACGAAAATTTACATAAGTATGGTACTCACGCTTTTAATTATTAACATTATGGCCACGCTTTCAATCTACGAATCATAGCCGATGAGTTCGCAAGGCGTATCCACTTGGAACGAATTTTCCGCACTGCACCAGTTTCCTGACGTTAATTTTCAAAAAGTCCGATGAAATGCGTTGGGGTTCGAATTGCTTTTAAAAAGAAACGCTCGTTGATTCATTGTAGCCCAAAATTAACTGGAACATCTTTTTAATTTGACACTGGTGCACCATTGTGAATTCGTTCCAAGTGAATACGCCTTGCGAATTTGTAGATTGAAATAGGGTCGTAATGTTAATAATAGGGAATTAACATGTTGTACTAATTGCCTAATTAGGTTTCTAATTTCCCGAAGAAGTTGTGGCCGCCTGGTCGAGTTGTTTAGATCAAGGATTAGAATTGTGCTATCTGCCAAGCTATTGAAAAAAAAATTTGATGCAGCTAACAAAAATTCCTGTATATAATACGAATTGAAGCAGCCAGTGGAAACCAGAGGTGCACGTAGGCGCGTACGTGAGCTCTAACACCACGTCGTCGCAGCGTGGTAATCGTCCTCATTCCAGTGTTGTCATGCCAATGACGACATCGCATCTTTGTCAGTGAGTCGCCCTACTGTCTTTGTGGTAATTTCATTGTTGTCAACAGGCCGACAACCGACCGGTAGGATAGAAAGCCGATCATAGTGCGGATCAAGGAGGCGCGCGACGTGAGGCGATGAACTTAAGCACAGATGAGAGATCGAAAACCAATATGCCATTATTGCCATGCCATCGTCACCATCACGTCGTATTAATTTCACCATCATCAGTCCGTCGTGGTAATTCTGTTGTAATCCCATGTTGGTCACTACATTATCGTCATTCTAGCACAGCGGTTTCAACATGTTGTCATCTCATTGTCCTCATGTCTTCGTCGGGCCACGGTCGTCGTAATTTCGTCACCGTCTTTGCATTGCGGTGATCCCCCTCCTTTGTCATCCCATTATCGTCATGCTGTCTTCTACACGCCGTCGTCGTCACAAAGGGATCGTAATTTCAACATCTTCATACAATTATAATCATTTTAGCATCCCAATCTCATTGTTATCGTTTTGTTGTCGTCATTTGAGCTCCTTCATTCTCTTCGCCGCACATCCGTCGTCTTTGTATAGTCGTCATCCTAAGGTCACGATAACATAGTCCTGACACCATAGTCATGATTAATCGGTCGTCTTCACGCCACTGCCATTCTTGAATTTTTGTTATGCCGTTCCGATCGCTCCATAAACTTCATTCCGCCATACTGATTAGAGAATGATCATACCATTGTCTTTATGCCGTCGTCACGAGCCAGTGGTTTTTGATCTGCCATCGTCATACATTCATCTTCATGCTATCGCGGTAATTCCTTCGGCGACTTGCGTGGCATTCGCATGATTGAGTGCAACCAGTTTATGCCAAGCGAAGCAGTTCCCAGTGATAACGTGTCTAACTGGGTTGGCGGGTATCTACTTTGCAAATTATCCCTAATTAGAAATAGTGTTCTTCAAAAAAGGTACACAAAAGCTTCGCTTAGCACTGTTCGTACTGCGTCATCGGATCTGCAGAAGTTTTAGACGGCTAAAATTTTTACGTATGCCTGACTGCGACCCGTCTGGAGCGCTCATCATAACTCAAGATGCCGCTTTAGAAATGCTTGCCTTTGTAGTTGTGCGCTAGAAGCTAGAACAATATTTTTGTGGTGCCTAAATATTTCATGAACACTTTGCGGATACGTTCAGTGGTGCTTGGAAAGAGAGTGGTATCATCACTTCTTTCGATAGCTGTGTTAAATTATGTTATTCAGAGCGGCAGGTTATGATTACAGTTGCCTAACTTATATTTTGTAACAGATATGCTGCGGTAGTGAAGAAACTGCTGGCCCCAGACTTCTCATACGGCATGTGGACGGTCGTTTACGATTCGCACGGTGCTGCTAACATAAGTAAGTCTTCTTTAATATATATACTGTTCTTTTCCGTACAGCTCTTAGGCGCCCGTCCCTGCGTTGAGCGCCGGCATGCCTCAGCCTTGTCGTACCTCGTAACCGAGCGAACGAGCGCAGCGCAAAATGAAAGTGAAGGCGAAGCGCAGCGAGATATGAAGGAAGAGAGTGCGATGAGGAAACCGAAGGTGGAAGCTACAATGAAAGCGTCAGGGAGAAAGCGGAAAAGGAGGGAAGGGTAGAGGGCGTGGGCATGCACTGTGTTGCCGGCGGCGACGGAAGCAGCAGCCGCGTCGGCGATCTCATTGGAGCTTTTGAGGACGGGAAGGCAGGATAGCATGAGGTGGGGAGGACTACGTTCACCCTCGGTGTCAGCTGCTGAAGTCAGTCAACGGTACCAGTGCGGGTGACGGGGATAACTGCTCCTGCAACGGGTGATTGCGAGGGGCTACCAGTAAAGCTCGATGTGACGCTCCCCTGGGTGCTGTCGCCGCGTGCAGTGGGGGTACAATCTGCCCGCAAAGAAGGGCCGCTCTCGTCACTGGTGGAACGAACGCGTGTGAAGACAAGCGTAGTGCCGCGCAAGACGGGCTGTGCGGGGCCGATGGGTACGATATGGCGCCAGAGTAACACTCGTTGCTTGTAAGGAAACAAAGTGCTGCATGAACGGAGTTCTCTCTGGGGTGGCTGGTGCGAATCGAACCCATGTGTCACCCACGCGCTGCCTCTCGCCAATTCCCAAATATCGAGTCAGTCGCGTCAAACTTCGCTCCGTTTGCAATGTGCCGCACGAGAGAGATTGTTCGCGCCAGGTATGCTACTCACACCGTTCTCTCTCTAATAAAAACCGAGAACCTATATATTAATAATATAAAATATTGACATGCGAAATGAAAACACGTGTACAGCTGCGCTCAAAGTTTGCAAGTGAGAGTATTGTACTCGTCGGTGAATTTTTTTTTACTTCGAGCACTAGAAAAAGAGCTAGAAGATTAACTGGCACCACGTCAATGCCAATGAACTATCTCTCCAGGCGGACATGATTTGCGACCAAGAAACAATGCGATCATTTCCCTAATAGAGTACATTATTTACTTCATAGCTACGAACATTACTGCCCATGCTTACAATGGAAAGCTGAAGGAAATTTCATATTTTTCCGATTCCGTGTTTCTACATTTCACCGTGGCCATGCAACGCTAAACAACTGGCGCACACTATTCGTTTAATGTATCTGGCCGCGCGCGTGGCACCTTAAAGCATGGATCGCGAAGCAACCTTCCTGCAGCATAGTGGAGTGATGTGATCATTACTAATATGGATGAGATAGTTCAAGTGGCTGAGGAGTTCTATAGAAATTTATACAGTACCAGTGGCACCCACGACGATAATGGAAGAGAAAATAGTCTAGAGGAATTCGAAGTCCCAAAGGTAACGCCGGAAGAAGTAAAGAAAGCCTTGGGAGAAATGCAAAGGGGGAAGGCAGCTGGGGAGGATCAGGTAACAGCAGATTTGTTGAAGGATGGTGGGCAGATTGTTCTAGAGAAACTGGCCACCCTGTATACGCAATGCCTCATGACGTCGAGCGTACCGGAATCTTGGAAGAACGCTAACATAATCCTAATCCATAAGAAAGGGGACGCCAAAGACTTGAAAAATTATAGACCGATCAGCTTACTGTCCGTTGCCTACAAAATATTTACTAAGGTAATCGCAAATAGAATCAGGAACACCTTAGACTTCTGTCAAGGAAAGGACCAGGCAGGATTCCGTAAAGGCTACTCAACAATAGATCATATTCACACTATCAATCAGGTGATAGAGAAATGTGCGGAATATAACAAACCCTTATATATAGCTTTCATTGATTATGAGAAAGCGTTTGATTCTGTCGAAACCTCAGCAGTCATGGAGGCATTAAGGAATCAGGGTGTAGACGAGCCGTATGTAAAAATACTGAAAAATATCTATAGCGGCTCCACAGCCACCGTAGTCCTCCATAAAGAAAGCAACAAAATCCCAATAAAGAAAGGCGTCAGGCAGGGAGATACGATCTCTCCAATGCTATTCACAGCGTGTTTACAGGAGGTATTCAGAGACCTGGATTGGGAAGAATTGGGGATAAAAATTAATGGAGAATACCTTAGTAACTTGCGATTCGCTGATGATATTGCCTTGCTTAGTAACTCAGGGGACCAATTGCAATGCAAGCTCACTGACCTGGAGAGGCAAAGCAGAAGAGTGGGTCTAAAAATTAATCTGCAGAAAACTAAAGTAATGTTTAACAGTCTCGGAAGAGAACAGCAATTTACAATAGGCAGCGAGGCACTGGAAGTCGTAAGGGAATACATCTACTTAGTGCAGGTAGTGACGGCGGATCCGGATCATGAGACGGAAATAACCAGAAGAATAAGAATGGGCTGGGGTGCGTTTGGCAGGCATTCTCAGATCATGAACAGCAGGTTGCCATTATCCCTCAAGAGAAAAGTGTATAATAGCTGTGTCTTACCAGTACTCACCTACGGGGCAGAAACCTGGAGGCTTACGAAAAGGGTTCTACTCAAATTGAGGACGACGCAACGAGCTATGGAAAGAAGAATGATAGGTGTAACGTTAAGGGATAAGAAAAGAGCAGATTGGGTGAGGGAACAAACGCGAGTTAATGACATCTTAGTTGAAATCAAGAAAAAGAAATGGGCATGGGCAGGACATGTAATGAGGAGGGAAGATAACCGATGGTCATTAAGGGTTACGGACTGGATCCCAAGGGAAGGGAAGCGTAGCAGGGGGCGGCAGAAAGTTAGGTGGGCGGATGAGATTAAGAAGTTTGCAGGGACGGCATGGCCGCAATTAGTACATGACCGGGGTTGTTGGAGAAGTATGGGAGAGGCCTTTGCCCTGCAGTGGGCGTAACCAGGCTGATGATGATGATGATGATGATCTGAACCCCTGCTGCTAAAGTGACTATGCGTCTAATCACGAGTTGTGCAAACCGCCAATCGTAATCAGACTGTGGTTAGGTGGAACTGCGATTGCAGCATTACATTAGGCCGCATGTTTACGTTACACAGGCATTGGGCGGTCAACGGCGTTTCAAGGGGCCGCGCGTGTAGTCAGGTAAACTGAGTGAATAGTTTGACGGCACTTATTTCGGTATACGCGACTTATCTCTGCGTGCATGTAGGAACACATAACCACACTTTTATGACAATTCCTTTGAATTTTCGGTATAAAAATGGGCCGTAAAGGCGGTAACTAAGAATGTGTTTATGTAGATAGGTGAATTAGTCAATGCAATGCCTTTTTTTTGCAAATGTATCTGCGTGACTCAATTAATAATCGGTGATGTAATGCTTTAAAACTTTGTATGCATAAAAAGTGTTCGGTGGAGAAAAAAGTGTGCACATACTCTGTGGTATTTCTGCACGCTGCCTTCCTGTAGCGGCTCTCCAAAATACCTTCCTTTATTTGCAATAAACGTGGATCGCATGCTTTTTTATATTCGCGTCTAGCACTAACGTTGCCAAATATTCAGATCCGTCTTGAAAAATATTTCAGGAAGATGATAAACACTAAGGTGCCTCAAGGACGCCTTAAATGGAGATGGGGAAATATAGCAAGAACACAGAAAATACGCGTAGGCAAATTGCACCAAAATAACAAGTTGGCTCCTTCAGTGAGGGGCGCCATTTTCTAAGCTAAGTAACGGAGTGTATGAGAGGAAATGGCGATGCTACGATGTTTCATATACAGGAACTGGTCCTGTTGTCAGATCACAACCTGGCAGCAACATAAAAAGTTCAGATGACGGCTGTCAAACGCTGCAACTAAAATACGAACTAGATTAGGTTTTAATTATTTTTTTTACTAATTTATGTGACTTTAATTTAAGAGGTGATAATTTTTATCTTTGATGCAATTTTTAACGATCGCATGTGGAAGGCAGCTTAAGCTTGTTCTTAGCTTTGTTATCCGAAGAAGCGGACGTTACTAGCCCGAGAAATAGAAACACATATCCAAGTAATTAACAATAAATCAGTCATTAACTTTTACGTTAATTACTTCACGGCACAAGTTGCAATTTACGAATTACAGATGGTGAGTTTGCAAGACGTATCCACTTGAAATAAATTTTCAGGATGACAGAAATTTCGAGATATAATTTCGCAAACTGTTCAACGAAATACATGTGCGTTCCAGTTACAATAGTATTCGATGCCTATAAGAACGCTTGGTAAAGAGTATGTGGAAGAACGGTGAATATTTAGGGCAAGTTTGATGGCGCCTAGCCCCAAATTGGCGTCATTCTCGACATTCACTTCAAGAGGATACGTCTTGCAAACTCACGGGCTACTATTCGTAAATTGTATCATGTCCCGTAAAGTATTCAATTAAACAGAAAATTAGTGGATTTTTGTTATTTCGTTGAACATGTGCGCAAGAAATGTTCGCCTCTCTGAATGAACAGCTAAAAGATAAGAATTAGGTTATCTGCAACAGGCGATATTTAAAAGTTCCATTAAACGTTAGAATTATCACCCTCTATAACGTACGTTAACAATTCAATCTTTTGTTATTGATGAATAGTGAACTGTTTCGGCTGGAAGAGCAGGTTTGTTGTTCGGCACATAAGTTACCAAGATTGAGGGTGAATAGAAATTTGACAGCTACCTGTAATTTATCAGGAAGGCAAGAATCAATTTTTTGTGCAGCATAGGCAAATAAGTGTAACGCATCAGGCACAAAGGTTTCCAGACTGCACCGATAACGCAATCCAATATCTGCATCTCACACACGGCTTAGCGTTGAAAAAAAGCAAGAAAAAACGAGAGAAGTTTGTAGAATTCCCGCAATAAAGTTATTGTCACGCTTTCAGCTGAAAATGCGTCAAGTGCTTTTCTCATCCTGTGATTATAGCGTGCTACAATAGTAGGCCTCACAAGCCCGTCATAATGCTCAATACATTTGCTTCCCAATAGGGCCTCGAAGCGCCGGAGAGTCTGTCCTCAAGGAATATTTCGGTGAGGACCTTCTTGAATCACGTACCTTGCTTCAGTTCATATTTTTTCACTCATTTGTATTTTGGGTACTTCTGCATGGGGTCTATAGCGAACACTTGAGCAATAGACAACTTGATGAGCTCGTCACTCACGACATTTTACTGCGAATTGCCATGCTTATGTATTTGTGCTGAAATAGTGATCTGGATTTCTAAACTTTAGGATTTACTATCTGATGGCTGACACAAATATCGATCACTTTCTCATGACCTGATAATTCATTAAACTATAAAAGTATTGTTAGAATCCTGGTAGGGTTGGAGATAATTAGGATTCGTTGCCAAGCAAAACCGAAAATTAAATTTAGCAAGTGAATACGAAGGGATATACCTTTATTACAGGATTAATGTCCTGCTGGACATCGCCAACTGGTCGATATTGAAATCGCACGTTAAGGTATTATAATTTTTATGCTTGTGAATGCAGTTTCAATGGATAATTATTATTTTCTACTAAGGTTCTTCGCTGTAATACAACGAAGCTCGTAAAAAAGAATTTTTGGCTGCACGTTCATCATCCGGGCAATGCAGTGGCAGCAACTAGAAGAAAAGGTTGTAAAATGTTGTCGTCGGTGACTTGAAAAATGTACAAACGAAACTGTGCAGCAACTTTCCCGGAGTAAATACACAATTGCATGTACGTCTGTCTCATGCACAGTCATTAAAAGCTCAGAATTTTTACATTTTCGCGCATTAAATAACTAGCGTGTATTACGGTTTGCGTGTAACACCCCGGGCAAAAAGGACGTTCAATGACCATGCCTAATCGAAACGAAGGATGGATTTCTAATTTGCTATGGTTATCTCGAGTGGTTGCCGGCCTGGCAGGCGCCCCGCAGGGATGACAGGCCCCTTTGTGTGTGCGACTCTAGGGGAGAACCCTTTTCACAAACTGTGCGACTTGATGGGAACACCCTTTCCGCGAACTGTCAGACTCTAGGTTAGACCCTTTCCGCAAACCAAACAGGACCGGCGGGTTGCCGGTAGAGGAGGCAAACTCGTGCAAACGTCACCTGGGAAAAGGGATCCACCGCCCATCCACAACCAGACTCAGTGCCTGTCACGTGACGTTGGCGTGAGCAAGATCCCGGCTACGATTCTAGTGGGCCTATTTAAGGGGCCCCGCAATGTACTTTTTCAATTCATTCATTCTCTTCTCCTTATTCTTCACCAACCATTGAATAAACAGTGCAAGTTTTGCGCTAGAAATCGTCTCATCCCTACCTGGTCGCCATCGTCTATCGGACGCCTGCAGCCCGCCGACAACGCCACGCTACCCAACAGTAACGCCGGTTTAGGTTCGAGAATCAGGCATCACAACACCCGCTAGTAAAATTTTATTGGCTCGTGAATCACCCAGTATCACTGTTTACACCACTTTACGAAAAAGCCATACCTCTAGATTTATTGTTCGGCAATTTAATTCTCTTTAGCTTTAGGATCATCTTTATTCGTATGATGTATCGCTGCTAAATTTTTTGTTTTATTATGGTGGACTTGGACAACATTCTGTATTCGTGTAAATTTTTTTGGAACGCTCCTTTGAAAACCAAAGTATTCTACAATGAGGCGCGGGCGGTAAATACGTTCTGGATGCCGTTTTTACCTGTAAGGTTCCACCAAAAGGTGTGCAAATCACGCGCTTAGCGGCGCCAACGTCGGAGTATTGAAAGTGAACGTTGAAGGCCAAGGTTTTGTGCGCGGCAAGCTCCAGAAGCGGTTTCATTAGCCGGAAATACGTCATCGTCACTATGTTTAGAATATCTTCTATTGCGTCCAAAATTGCGTCACCGCGTCGATGGGAACGATGTTGGCTATGATCCAAGCACTATCGCATTGAGCTTGTGCATCGCCTGCCCTCACGATTGCGTGGCGTACCTCTAGTACCAAAGCGAGATCTAGAAGCAGCGGCCTTTTCTAATCATTTCCCGGCACCATATCTTGTAACTGCCTTATTGGTGACACATTCTGAAGGCACTTATTGGTCGTGGCAGTTTACGAATCCGCCGAATGGTGCTGACGTGAGCAGACGTGAGCCAGATGTGTAGGTGCGTAGGAATGCACTTAAATCGAGTTGAAAGAAAGATCAGGCAGCATTGAACAATACCGTTAGAGTCGTCCTTTGAGTACTCAGATAATACCAGGCTGATGTGTCGATGGCAGAATATTGTTGTTTATGCAGTTACGCGGTTTTAAAACAACATTCTAAAGCGCTTCAGAGTAAGTACGCTAGTGTAACATTAATTTACAGGTTCAGCCGTAACTTCAGCATGATGACTGATTTACTGGTCCCCATTAACTCGGAAACCTTACAATAATTTTTAAATATAGTGGTCTTTTTCCTCGTGCAAAGCATATGCGGGCAATGCTCAGCCAGGTGATTATAATTAGTTTATTTAAATTATATCGGGGTAACTTACACGAAATTCTTTATCTGTTGTTTGCAGAGCTGTCACTGTTTCATCTTTGAATTTGTTATACCTCTCCGACGAAATGAACGAATAAGTTCTTGTTTTTTTAATGCGCTCACTTGGCATACGCTTGCAGCATCAGTTAATGCAGCGTCTGGTGTTAACATGTTTTATTTATTTAGTCTGATATTTCAACATACCGCAGGCCCGGATCGCTGACCCAATTAGGAGGCTAACGAAGGTTGAAGGGTGGCGCTATGTAGAGTGCTTTGCTAATAATATGGGATGCTCAGAGGGCATGGCCACCTGCACTTGTTTCGCCACCCGTGAGTGTTCGAGAAGGCAAGCTTGCGCATCATTGTACACGCTGGGGGCGAGAGGGTCGGTAACGCAGTAATGCTGCCTCCGGCCGACAGTCGTTCGGTCTGCGTTTTGCGGTGGCGCCGCCGGGGAGCTGCGAGACGTGGTTTCCACACCGCGCTTGCCAGCCGCGCCACTCGAAGCGGAAGTGTAGCAATCGTACATTCAGGGGAGGCTGGTTGTGCGCGCGCGACAAAGGATTTTTATTCGCGTTTTCGCGACATGCTATCGTGACGGAATGTTTCGGAGCAGAGTCGAGGTGGTCGCTGCATATTACGTGCTCAGGAAAACGAGAAGATTGGGCGCAGAGAACCGTCTAAGGCATTGACTAGAAAAAGAAGGGAAGAAAAGAAAACGCAGACAACAACCGAAATCAAAACAAAATACTGCGAGCGCTCTTAACGTTCACCCTTTTGCGTACGATTCTGTAGCTCGGGACCCTATAGGTAGCCGAATACTTCATTATATCGACTCCAATGGCCATGACGGCCACATACGAATAAAGGCAAGTCTTTGAAAAGGCAGGCTGCTCAAGTCGGAGGCTATGGCTTTGCGCTGCTGAGCTCGAGGCTCACCTCGCCATTTTCCCAAATGACGTCGTGCCTTATCAGTTTATTTGAAATATAGAGCGAGAAATTGTACCTTTCTCATGACCGACCATTTTAGAGGCACAAGGTATTTCAGATTACCTTTAGTATTCTTGTGGACACTTGTGGACACTCATTGTGGACACTGCAAATTATTGAACGGGGACTGTTGCACATTATGTTAATGTCCTTTGACGTGTGTATTTACGTAGTTTCATGGTTTCGCTATTCCACCAGATTTCTAATTGTCTCCTAGCGATCTTTTACTTTCTGCAAAATGTGAAAGACACCTTCTAAGAGTGAACGATTCAATAAACAGTGCTTCGTGTGCAAGATTTCTGGCAGTTTCTTGTACTCTTGCTAATGTCTGTGTGGGCTTCACCACACGTCAGACAGCCTCGTAAGTACAGTGTTTTTCCGGCGCGTAAAAAAAAAAAACCGCTAGGTGACATTGAAGTGGACTAATACTGTTTCACACTTTCCGCAGGAGATACGGTTGCGAAGATTACGCTGGTGGATAGTCACGTTGAACAAACGGCACACTACGCACCGGGTACCGGACCATATACTTTCTGTCTTTGGCACATGACCCCACGAACGCCGTGAAACAGGAGAGTTCTTGACGAACCGTCTGTTTCAACCCAATTGCGGTGCACGTACAATAGCGTGTTTTCTGATATATTGTCTGTATTCTTTGTACACTAAGCGATGCAAAATTTGGCCGTGAAATAAAATTTCTTTATGTGCTCAAAACGCAGCCGAGGTTCGATCCCGCAACTGGCTTAGCAGCGCAACACCAAAGCCAGTACGCCACCACGGAAGGTTCTCAAATAATGTAAATAAGCCTTTTGTTTTTAAAGTGACTACAGGTAGTTTTCTTATATTTCCTCTTGCACAAAGATTCTAAATATTTGATATTCGATGCGGCAATTGAAGCTCCTTTCTTTACAAATATTCATATAGATTTGAAAATTTCACTATATGCACACCCCAAAGAAAAGCCTTTGATGTGCTGCTAAAAGGTACAGTGAGAATCTCCCCCTAATCTTTTGCAATTAAGTTGCAAAAAAGAGGATTGGGTGTGACTTTCCTGGAATCGGAGTTGCACTGCCATAAAGCCAGACGGGAAAGGAATAGTCGCATTCCAGATGAAGCCACACTGCAATAGAAAGCATAAAAAGTGTACGCTATAGCATGTGAAAACAAAATTTCGTCGCGAGATTTGAATTGCATGAAAGTCTTTCGTGGGCTGCTTTTAGAAACGCTTGACAGCTTTTTGTGTTGATTATGATGATTTCATGCAGAAATAAACTGGACAAGATATTCAAAAATTCTTTTGGTACACAGACATAACAGAACTTTCACCCGTAGCAATGTAATTGGCCGTTACTGTTAAGATGCTGTGTATGACAGGAAAGAATGTTACACAATAATTTTAACTTTAACTTATTTCACTCGCAAAAAGGAAGCACGCACTTATGAATCTGCGTTCTCTTTAGCAATGAAGAAGTACATAGCGACTTTTGTACTGGAGATAAGGTATTTCTGCTTGAAGATATGATGTATACTGGTATCTCATCACACAATCTGCAAAATGTCTGTATATACAGAGGTTATTTGCACAACTTGCCCTCTTGAAATCGGCACACAAAAAATAAATCAGCATATTTATTTACTCTTTATAAGCCCACTGGGATGTTTGAATCGAGAAATATATTTGCCTGGTTCTGTGAGCCAAGCATGAATTGTATCATATATGACACACCATGCACTTCTGCAAAATTGGGCAAATTGGTGTTCATTCATGGCAATGGGCAGAATGAACCCATGAAAAAGTGCCCTTTGTACTAGAAACAACGCTAAAAAAACTGGGAAACTGAGAGACTTGTGTTGATTCATGGTAACGGGCAGCAGTAACGAGTCTAACATCGACTGAAAGTTTGCGGCGAAGATAACACGGAAGCAGTGTTTTTGTCACGCTGCAAACTTGGGACAACATGCTCAGCAGTAAGAGTCCGTGCCCACCCTAGTGCTTCTGAATGGGGCACTAGCAAAGTCAAGCACCACATGTATTCTGCGCCTTGTAAAATCGGAGTGGTATACTCTCTACCAATTTCCTGCGGCCGAGTATATATAGACTGAACTCGGAGATGTATAGATGCAGTGTGTTCCCCCTTGGCCTTTCTCTGCAAAAGGAGAAGTTGCATGCTCATATTTAGTGAGACTGAAGAGCTTTTCTAGCAAAGAAATCGGAGGGCATGCCAGCAGCTTATAAAGAAAAGAGGAAATACGTGCATCAGCCAGGCATCAGTATCACTTTTACAAATCGAAATAACTTTACTAAGAAAAGGCTAGGCACATCTGCAATTTTTACAAGTGATTTTGAACTACTGTGTCACGATTCGTATCTGGTGTCATCTTATAAGTTTTCTTATGCTTTTAAGTCCTTGTTGTCCTTGCATTTTTTTCCTTCCTCTGTTGTCGTGTCGTACGATACCTGGGCTTAGAAAGCCCTGTCTGTACTTAAACAATTTGTTTTCTATGAATAAAATGTAGTTGAACTTCATCACTCGTTCAGTGTGGTTATATCTTAGTCTTCGTTGTTTGTGCTGCCCATTACCATGCCCTTACAGATTGTTTCGTGAAGGACAGTAGAGATGTTTTCTCGCGAAAGAACAAGTTTCATGGGAAAATTAATTCATTTGCATCGACTATACTTTTTTATTAGAAAATTAAAATGCTAGCAGTTTTAACAATGACGACAGCTTGCGGCCTGCCATGTTCCAGAAGCTCATAGCAAGAGCGACAAACAACTCCCAGAGGAAAAAGAAGGTATTTCTTGGGCTTGCGCCAAGCTCAGACAGTGCAAAGCAATAATAAGCATAAAATCAAGGTCTATAAATGGTCTGTAAAAATGTATAAATGAATAAAAAACATTGAAGGCATGAATCAGCCAATCAAGGATAGCATCAAATTTTAGTCGAACTTGCATACCGACTCGAGCTGTTAGAAATGCACTCCATCACTTAAAGCAAAGCAATGTGCCAAGTCTTCTAAGTGGTTCTGATATCTCTTTTTGCATTTTTTGCGCAGTTTTATACAGAGTGTGCTGCTCCGCTATCAACGATGGGCATGTTCTAAAACAGAAATTTATTTTTCTTAGTGGGCCCTTGAAGGTTGACGTACCGATTGTGTTATTCAGCCAGATTGTGCACCAGCAGAACACAAATTGTGATAGCCGAGCAGCACCGTTTCAGATTGCTGTTAATTATTTTTTAGTATCACCTGATCTCACGACTAATGCTCGTCATTAATTGTTCACTGCCTTGCACGCACATGCGCAGTTTAATTGTATATTACCTCGCTCATGCAATAAATTTTCCAGCTGAAAGTCCGCACTTATGTTGCTTCCACGTCTTAATTTGTCTTCGGTTTCAATGCGATGTTGCTTATTTGCCATGAATCAAGTGTATTTTTGTATGGTCAATAAATATACTCGTCACTGCACGGTCATATGCGACAATTCCTGCTCATAAATTTGCAACGAACCATTTCTCTAGCAAAGCGAGGTAGCCTTAGCATATGTGGCCTTAACAAAAACTTATGTTTTTTTACAAAAGAAAAGTTCATGCACTACGGGGTTAAACGAGAATCAGAAGCATATGATTTCCAGTACAACCCTGTGCTCGAACGTAAGGGTTCACGGCGGCTTGAACCGTTTGCATAACTTATGAATATTTACAGGACAACGGCATAAACTTGTTGCACAAAATATCGATGGGGGCTCCTGCGCTGCACGGAGACAAAAGAAAAAAAAAACGTTACGCGTGTTGCTTTTCATGTTACAAGAAGTTAAAGAAGGCGTTTTTGACGCACACCTCGGAAGAAATCATTTCTATCGCACCTACCTTTGTTTACACTAGAACCGCTTCGTTTTGCAAGTAAAACCCCATAATTTACTTAATTTAGAAGTGTTTCGTGACTTCTACAATTCAGTAGCTTCACTGAGCGCGTGTGTTTATCTTATAGTGCGTCTCGGAAAGAAAACTACGCCAAATCGGCCCGTTGCTCTATAGCTTTTACGTGCTCTACGGTCATTAAACTGCACTGCAGGTTACTTCGTAAACGCGGAACTCGCGACGCATAATGGTGTAAATTTCCCGCAAGAATCATAAGCGATGCTTTGGCACTAAAGTCCAGATATACTGATACCGCATCGTTAATTTCAGACGCTTTACTCAACACGTTGCGATTACCGGGTTTTCATATGCCCCCATCGAGAAAAAGAAAACACGATCTATGACCGCAGAGCATGGCAGAGCAACCAATGCAAGAGGTGCCACTTCAGCCACTCCATTGTGGCTGTGTTTCAAGTTGTGTAGTAGCGTAACTAGGGGCGAATTGACCTACGGGCGTTTCCTGCGTTAGTACCTAGGTTAATGGCGTTCTTAGAGAGCAAAACTGCCTAGAGTCGAGGGCCCTGCTGCCCTGGAAAAATGAATTACGCTGCAGGGTGGTGGAAAAATGAGGCTCACTGCGCGCTGCTATTCAAGACAGTGTGTCAGCACCACTCACACTCAACGCGCTATCTGGCTCTCCTTGGTTGTCCCGAGGCGGTTGCTAGCGAAGCGTCAGCGACTTCCAACCTTTGACTGCAGATGACCGTAGTTATCTTTCGGGCGAGCGGGCTGGTTGAGGAAAAACAAATATGTGCCACAGTGCGTGTTTCAAGAAAATCCAGCAAACGACTCGGCACATCGAGATGGAATGCCATGATATTCCCCCAATGGGACCCGTAGGTATTGCACCTTCATGAAGTGTTGGAATTAAAAGATGAAATGATTATCTCGCTAGCAGTCGTCACAAGAAAGAGACAATTAGAGTATTGATATGAAATAAGCTGGAAAGGATTTATATAGCGGGAGTCATTGGAAGAGTAGGTTATAGCATAATGCAGTGATAGAAGTTTTAAATACTTTAATTAATATCGACATCAGATAGGCCAAACGTTCGATAGCGATAGGTGCAGTAAAACGTGATCCAACCAAGCAAGCTAGATTACTATTTGTACCCACCCCGTTTCAACGAAGAGGACTAGAAATATCTTGATCATCATCATTACCGACGAAAACGACGGGATAGAACATTCTTGCTTATCTCGTGCAAAAATGCTTCCCATTAAAACGGTAAAACGAAGAACGCTAGGCATAACCTTGAGAGACAGAAAGAGAGCGGTTTGGATCAGAGGACAAACAGGTATAGCCGATATTTTAATTGGCATTATTTATAATTAAGAGAAAAAAAATAGCGCTGCGCAGGTCACGTAATGCACAGGTTAGATAACCATTGAACCATTGAGGCAGAATTGGTACCAAGAGAAGGAAAGCGCTGTAGAGGACGGCAGAAGTCTAGGTGGTGCGATGAAATTAGGAAAATCGCGGGTGCTACTTGAAATTGGTTGGCGCTGGACCAGGGTAATTAGAGATCGCAGGGAGAGGCCTTCGTCCTGCAATGGACATAAAATAGGCTGATGAAGGTGATGATGAAAACGCACCGGAGAAATTATTCCCTATAGCCGTGGGAATGTGCTTGCTGCAGCTAAAGCCCAGAAGGAACTCAGCACATCGTAGTGGAATGCTGAGATATTAATCCTGCAAAATCCGTAGGAAGCGTTCACCTTGAAAAAGTGACGTGATAAATAGCGCAGTGTAACTGGTCAGTGGCCTGTACAAGCAAGACACGTTTAAAGTATTAGCACAAAAAAATAAAAAAAACACAGATAAGACAGCGATAGAGCCGGGGTCGTTAGAGGCATAGGTAAGTGTGCAATGCACACATATAGGTGTTAAAGGAGAATAAAATTTCGTGGATAGACAAGCAAAATACTAGAGTACTGAGGCACTAAACCATACCTCAATGAAGCTTGATCAGTATTTGTCGCTGCACCATCTTGAAGTGGATTCCAGCAAATATCATTATCATGATTTACAGTAGACCTTTCCAAAAACCCAGTATTCCACAAACGCGAATATGTTTATGGACAGGACCTTTACTGAGTAGTTATAGCTTGCACGAAAAAGTATTGCACTTAGCGGAATATCCGGATAATTTGCGGAATAAGTATGAACAGCATAGTTTGTATGCCCGTTGGGGGCACAGAGTTCAGCCAGGAAGGAGAAAGAGCTAATAATGTAGCCTGATATATTCTACTCAGCATGTGGTCTATATTTTCGATTGTGGCGGTATTTACTAAATAGCAGCCTTCTTCATTTATCCTCGAGAAGATAGGCTATGTAACACGAAAACGTGTCCAAGGCATTGTTTCCCAAAACGTCACCTAATGTCACCACAAGCGTTTCCTGCAGTTCACGTTTTAGCAACACAATATTGAACGAATGATAGAGTCCTAAATTTCCCATAAAAATGTAGCAACATGTTTTCGAAGATGTTCTTAACTGCTGTGCCAGATCATCCTGGACCCCAGTGCCCTTTCGTCTGCGAATCGCTCTTCTTACAATTACCTATGTGCTGTTACCGAGAATGTTCACAGCTGGCAGAGAGAGTGTGGAATGAAGGGCATTGCTGGTTGGCCGTTGCCGGATGTGGTTGACAATGAACAGCGGCAAACTTATAAAAAGCCCGACATGCTCCTGAGTACTGTAACTTACCTTTTTTTCATAAAAAGAGAACACAGACAACAGGCATATTTCTGTCTACAAACAAAGAATGTACAAAACCCCATGTGATAGCAAGCACGGTCAACTTTACTGGATGCATGATGTTAGGTGCTTTATATATTATTTCTTTTCATACGAACTTCTATTTTACGTGGTATATGACAGGTCGCGTATAAATAATAACTGCTCGTAATTCTGTTTCCGTTCCGAAGTCGCAGCGATAACGCCATGTAGGTTACGAAGTTGCACGCAGGGTTAACAACCACAAGGCCTTGAGATAGCGGCACTGACAATGTACAGGTAAAAAAAAAAAGTTCCCGAATCTCTTCGGTTGCACTGCATCATTCCACTTGTGGCAATAATTGTATAGAAGTTTAGGCATTAAATTATTTCTCACGCGGTGGGATTTGAGTGGCACCGGGCACGTGGAAAACGACAGAGGTTTAGAATGGCAGATTCCTTATCTTGGACAGCTTACAGGGGCCCCGAACCACTTTTTGTCGAAGTGGAGAAAGACATTTCAAGTGAAGATTTTAGAACTGCTTTGCCGCAAAAAGTACTTTAATGCGTTCAGCAGAAGCGGAGTTATCGGCAAACACGGACTCAGCTGTGCTCCCCTTCCTCCTCCAATGCCTTGCACTGCGAAGCCTACGGCGGAGACGTCACCGTGGCGCGCAGTTCGAATTTCCGATTCGGTGCCTATGCTGCGCTAAACGTAAGCCGAACGCGGCTGTCCTCAGAGAGCCGCAGTGCGTTTAGCCACTGGACTCGTGGCGGCACCTCGCGGGGGCCGCAGTGTAGCAATAGCACCCGCGTTTTGAAGTGTGCTTTGTAACGAAATAAAGCACACAGAAAAGAGCGAGGATCATTAGGTTTTTGAAACGACAGTGTTTGAAAGAAAGCTGACTTCGCGCTCCGCTTGCGAGCTCCACGGATCGCGTACGACCGCAGAACTTGGCTGAGATGTTGACAACAGTGTATGCTACCCGCGGACTATGTTACTTCACCAAGCCCGAGGGGTGGTTCAGGGCCCCTTTAAATGTTCATTCACACGAACATTGAATGTAAGAAACGCAATAAAAACTTTATATTTAAAAGTCCTCTCATATTCGTAGAAGCTGATACGTAAGTCAGGTATGGGTGCATGAACGTTGTCCTGCTGAATGCCGCAAACAGACAATACGACTGTCATTCACAAGCTCTAAAAACTTATTATGGTACGTCCACACTAGCGACAAAAAAAAAATCACCGATGGCTACAATACTCCCTAAGGGAAAATATGAGCGCAGCTCTATACGTGTTTTGATAGAGCGGACAACCTGGGAAAGCTGAGTTCCGTCGTCCGGGTCACCAATTTGTGGGAGGCGGCGCGAAGAGGCAGGCGCCGTAGCCGCGGTTTATCTAGGCCGGCCAGCCATGATTTAGCGGGATCTCGGAAGCCGCCGACACCGGGGTCGCTCAGATCGAGCGAGCTGTCCACGCGCTACCTGCATTTGAGCCCATCTACTTTCCTTGCGTTTGAGGAGATAGTCGCGCCGCTTCGGGACACCCCTCCTAGTGCTAAGCGCGATTGTAATAAAGTCCAGTGGTAAAGTCCCGGCAAAGTTTTCAGATGGTGTCGTCGTTGGTAGTGTCGGGTTAACGCAATCCGCGAGAGATGTACCGGGCAGCACTGGCAGCGTTGGTTGGGAGCGAGGCGCAGCCACACTGCTACCACAGTGCGAAATAGGGACCCGCCGCAGGCTGTCGTAGATGCCCGGGCCTGCAGAAGTCGGAGCTCCAAAAGTAGGTCGTCTGTCAGTAGTGATTATAGAGCTGAAGAAAGCAGATGGCAGAACTGCTCCTGCAAAACTTCGCTAGGCCATGCATCCACGAAAGGTGTGACCACAGAACATCGGAAGGCTCGCCTGCTGCTGCTTGCGGTGAAATCTCAAATGCGGATAGCATCAGGGTTGTGGTGGTCACTGAATGCATCGCGACGCTTGTGCTTGTGGCGTCGCCGTGCCTTCGAGAGGGAAATCTGCGCCTAGTGAAGCCGGTGGGAGAGCCTCTGTAGCGGCGATGAGTGAGGTGCCCCCGAATGCAAAGCGGACAGCTTGCGGGGATATCCAAGAAAGGAGAGCAGCTGGCTGTAGAGTAGCCGAAAGCACTTACGTTTGGTCCACTGAATTCCTGGAAAGACTCGTTGCGCAGCGGCCTTTGAGCTGTGGAAGGGCGTACCAAGCTTTTCGGGACATGAGGGTTTAGTTCGCGGGAGTGCAACCACGTGACGCAGTGACCTTAACATTTTCAATCTACCCGCGGTGACGTATGATGACTTCAACGATACAAAAATAAAAGAATTAAAATATATCCCTGCTCATTGAACTTCACCAAAAAGCTTGGCCCACCGTTGTTATTAGAGTTATTGGTAAAGCGTGGCCGCTCGTCGGCTGGAAATTACTTGTCATCCTAAGAACGGTTAGTCGCGATGAGGCAAACGCAGCGGTGACTGACTGCAGGATTTTCCCAGCCTTCCCGAAAAGTATCCGCGGTACTTTTTTTCTTCTTTTTCTTCTTTTTGAATGCTGCGAAGTCAAGGGCTACGATAATCGTTGGAAGCACTTTGCGGCAGCTTCAGCTCGGGCCTAGCTCCGATGTCACGTATTAAAATTAATGTACAACGCAGAAACGCTTTTCTTGAGGTAGGCACTGGGCCGCTTCTAATGAAATTTCTTGCATTTTAAAGTGGATGATAAATTCTAGTGACTGTGAGACAAAGAATAGAGAATTATAGAGAAAAGGAGGTTCTCAAAAATTTATAAGTTTGAAAAAATAGAAGCACGAAGGTTACAAATAGGCAGCTCTGCACCTAGAATAGATATTGCAGCTCTGTAAACTGTATCCACGAGAGCATCCAAAGCGGACCAATTTGACACGTCGATTTACACCTTATGTCAATTTGTTACATTGTTTAAAAAGGTCTCGCAAAACGCAAAACTCACAAATTTGTGGTATTCTGGAGTCATGCATATTATATAATTTTTTTTCGCTTTAGATGTACTTTTAGGAGCAATTGACAAAATTGTGGTATCCTTTTTGATTGCTGAATTACAGATAGTTCTGTTTTCTGAAAATATGCAATTTGTAATAATCTTTATTAAACAATTATAAACATAAATAAAAAATTTGAAACCAACAGTAACTATATCAGAAGTTTTTCTTTTAAAGGCAAGAAACCTCATCAAATTTGGTGTTGTGGTTGCCAAGAAAAACGATTTCTCATTTTTCATGTATTTAAATGCGAGGTCACAGCTAAAGCTTTCTCAGCGTCGCGCAGCGTCTACGAGAGACGCCGTCGTGGGCGTCTTTGGATTTTCACTTATCGGTTTCGTTAAGGTATTCCCTATTATTTCCCTAGCAACCTTGCTTTCCGTACTGATGGCCTACCGCAACAGCTGCAAATCGAGAAAAGATGTGCTTAGGTATTAGGACAGACGCATGAACAAGTTGGTTCTGCACCTTGGGGCAAAATGCATGACACAATAATTGTGCGAACTGTTTCTTTGTGGTCATCCATTAGCATGCTATGGCCGAAGCTGACCACAATGTGACGTCACATTTACTGGTCGCCGGGCCAGGTACACCTTTGGGCATGAAATATGCAGTACTTGCATTTGCCTCTGCCCTTTCACGGTTAGACACGCGCACGGAAGATGACCACTATTTAAGGTGATTGTGCAGTAATACATGCAGGATTTGTCTGTTCTTCAGATGGTCTACCATGTTGCCGTTCAGCCTTTATAATATAGCCGCGATGCAGACCAGCACGTATCGAGTGACAGGAAGACTGCCCGCGTACTTAAATGCCTCGCCGCATAGCTGCTCACACTTACTTTCATTAAAGAGTTGTGCGACTGTCGAGTACATAATTAAGGAATGTTGGCAGTTCGAGGAAAGTGACAGTCCGCACATGAGACAATTTGTTCGCATCGCCATTGCGTGAAAACCGGTATGAGCCTTCAAAGAATGACACCCTAGATTGCATTGTAATTAATCTGATGGAGTGCGCGTCCCAGATTTCCGGCCCCTGCTTCGACCTGTAAGACTGGGGATAAAGGACCTTGATTACATATCTAGTCACGCGATAGTTGCCCGGTGCTGCCGTCGGACATAGGACCGACTGGAGCTCCCTTCAACACCTGCAGACATTGTCGCGTTATTTCGTACCATCGTGTTTGAGCAGAACTGTTTCAACATCGAACATATTTGTCCCGAAACTTCGGTCCCTGCCAACGTACGTTATGGTTTCTTATCGTTATGTTATTTTTATATTACTGCTCTCCTAAGATTTCCATCGCCTTCACCTTTCCCAAGATGCCTGCATTTTTGTCGGGCTCTGTTAAAATTAAATTATGGGGTTTTACGTGCGAAAACCACTTTCTGATTATGAGGCACGCCGTAGTGGAGGACTCCGGAAATATCGACCACCTAGGTTTCTTTAACGTGCACCTAAATCTAAGTACACGGCTGTTTTCGCATTTCGCCCCCGCCAAAAAGTGGCCGCCGTGGCTGGAATTCGATCTCGCGACCTCGTGCTCAGCAGCCCAACACCATAGCCACTGAGCAACCACGGCGGGTGTCGGGCTCTGTTCATATTTTGGGGGATTTATGATGAACGTTGAAACCATAGCTGGGCCCCTGGCCATGCTGACGAAAAAGTCGTTTTATTTTCCTGAGGCCATCTGCAAGCTTCTGTCTGCTCGCCGTTCGTCAACGTCCTGAATTAACTACCAATTGTAGCCAATTTTGACGGCTACATTCCCACGGAAGTTGGAAATCACGCAAAGGTGAGTGAACTGAAGCCACTTAAATCAAATTTACCGTGGAGCCGAAAGCTGCTTTTGCCCACTTCGAATTAGCTATTCCATTAATGAGTGCGATAGTTAAGCGCATACCTTCTCAGCCTACAAACTTATGCGGATCCCACGCACTGTGGGAATTCATCTAAGCGAAGCTCTCTGTGCGAAGCTGGCGATATTTAGCTCGATATATTCAGCGTTTGGTGCTATACTAAAGTGGTTAGTTGATGGTAAATGTTACCTTGCGTGTACCACTGCTGTTTGCCTACTTAGTGCACAGAACATACAGGGAGACGTGTTTACTTGAGGCGCTGTTGTGCGCCATTGGTTATAACCTATAAGAAGGTTGAGCCTTTGTCACTGTCTCACATGGCACTTCGCATCGAGGCAGATGTGTTGGCAGAATTATGGGTTTGTAAGTGCTAAACCAGAACTGAATTATTAGCCCCGCCGCAGGGGCAAACTCAGGAAAGTTCGAGCACCCGGAGTTCCTTAACGTACATCTAAATCTAAGCACACGGGTCTTTTGGCATTTCGCTCCCATCAAAACGCGGCCGCCGTCGCCGGGATTCGATCACTCGACCTCGTGCTAACGACATTCGTTGAGCAGTACTTTCGTCGTATGCGTGGTTGTGAAGTGGAGTCAAGGGCAGGAGAGTAATACCCCTGTCAAGTGGGAAAGTTAAGTGCACTTACGGATACTGCACTCCGTGTAAGTGCACTGTCCCAAATCAAAACGTCGCAAGCGGAATGTGCTCGCAGAAGAGTGCAGTCCAGTCGGAGTGCGTTCACAGAACGCACTTTGCTGGTCGAGTGCATAGCCTCAGTGCCAGTGGTTTCAACGATACAAAATGTAATGCATAAAAATTATGACGTTTTACGTGCCAAACTCATGATATAATTATGAGGAACACTTTAGTGGGGGGACTCAGGAAATCTGGACCACCTGGGGTTCTTTAACGTTCACCTAAATCAAAGTCCACAGGTGCGTTCGCATTTCGCCCCCATCAAAATGCGGCCGCCGTAGCCAAGATTTGATCCCGTGACCTCGTGCTTATCAGCGCAACACCATAGCCACTAAGCAACGAGGGTGGGTGAAATGTAATGCATAGAAAAAGACACAGAAGTTCATTCTAGCTGTTGAACAGCTTTTAACAATAAATTCAGAACAGAACTCGCTGAAATTCTGTTCTGGCACGATCAAATGCCGTCTCGTCGCACGCCAACATCTTGTTCTGGATTGGCTAGGCATTCGTATTGGCCGGCCTTGACTTGTAACACAGTTATGATAAAAATATTTTGGTTTTTGGTTGAGTAAACATAATTTAAGCTTGTTTTTCATTTATAATACAAGTAAAGCAATCGCTTTTAGAAGGTTTCTTTATTTTATTCTACATATTCAAAAACACGATTTTAGTCTGTCGCCATTTTTTAGTGAGAGTGCGCTCTCTTTAAAACCCCATAATAAGTTTTTGATGTCGCTCTACAATTTTCCTCTTTATACTTTTCATCTAACTATATTATTAGAGAATTGTTTAATTCATGAGAAATAATTGTTTAAGTAGGTGGAATGAAAAAAAAAATGACTTCAGTATCTCTAAGCGACGCCAAACAGTACATTGGTTCTGTCAAGCTACGTGGCGTTCACTTACATTTAAACTCTGACTAAGGCTAGCTTGGACAACCTATATAAGGACGGTAATATTTGATCAGTAACGAAGGAAACGTTACCGATGACTGAAAACTGCAATTTGCTTTTGTAAGCCTCTTCATTTTGAACGCGATATCACATGAGGAAGTTTATGTGTTAATTTTCGAAGTACTGCGATTCCACAATACACCGAGCAGTAATATTTCAAGAAAGCTATACCACTTTTTATTCTATTTACCCAGGAGATGGCCAAAACGGCAAGGAAGAATTGAATGAATGATTTTTTGTCTGTCGTTATTTTCTCAAATTGAGCAGCGATCAGACCCAGACATCTGGAATCAGTGTTCTGGGATCGACAATCCGGCCGACCTTTTGACAAGGGGAGTCACACCTCATGCACTCAAGTCGAGGTGACTTTGGTGGAATGGATCTGCTTGGCTTTTGCAGCCATTTATTTGCTGGCCAAGGCATGAAGGCATCGCTGACATGGCCATCGCAGAGGACAGAAGAACACTTCGTGTTCACAACGTCACGGTAAAGGAATCTGTCTTGTCTCTGCAAAAATATAGCTTCCTTTCTAGACTGGTTCGTGTGACAGCCTCGGTTTTGCGATTTTTCCACAACGCCAGGCACCCCGGCCAGAAATACGAGGGACCTATTACGACAGAGGAAGTTCATAAGGCACATACTTGTTTGATTCTTCAAGTACAATTCGAAGCCTTCCAAGAGCAACTCCAGTGTCTTCGCCGCTCGACACGCATGCCAAGCGATTTCCCGATACGAGACTTCAGCGTCATCTACGACCACGATGGAGTGCTGAGAGTGGGAGGAAGGCTCAGTGAAGCTGAGTTGTCCTACAACGTGAACGATCCCGTTATCCTACCTTCGAGACATCCCTTCACAGAGCTAACGATCAGCTCAACCCACCACCGTCTCCCGCATGCCAGCGCACTGGAGACTTACCGAAGTGAGGGAACTGTACTGGATCGCGCGGGGAAGGCAAATGGTGAAAAAGGCTCTTCAGAAATATGTGACTTACAACTGTTTTAACAGCCGAGCTGCTTCTGAGCCAGTTGCTCCTCTGCCTATAGAGAGGGTGACACAAGCTCCAGCCTTTTATGCTACCGGTGTAGGTATTGCTGGCCCACTGAACACAAAGGATCAAGGAAATAACCGGAAGTCCTACATCGTTATTTTCCCGTGTGCTGTGACTTGTGCAATACACCTTGAATTGTTGACCGACATGTCCACCTCAAACTTCCTGATGTCGTTCCGAAGATTTATCTCCACAAGAGGAGTTTGTCTAGTGATCTTTTCTGACAACGCCAGGACATTCCAGCACGCTTATCAGGATCTAAGATGACTATGCACAACAATAAGAGGAGAAAAAATTCACAGCTTCTTCACAAGCCAACAGATCCGCTGGAAATTTATAGCTGAAAAAGCTCCTTGGTGGGGAGGATTCTGGAAAAGAGCGATTCAATCCGTGAAGACATCATTCAAGAAGGTATTGGGAAACAGCTACTGCAATTTCGAGGAGCTTATGACAATACTAATTGAGATGGAAATCGTCATAACCTCTAGAACCTTGACTTGCGTCTGCACGGAGGCGAGCGAATCCGGACCTCAAGCGACGTCGCACTTTTTAGTGGAAAAGCGACTGACCACTCTTCCTCACAGTGGTTCCGCTACAGAGGTGGCTCAGCCCCCTGGTCGACTCACTCGTCGCTAGCACCAGCGACAAAGGATGGTCGACCAGTTTTGGCATCGCTGGCAAAAGGAGTACCTGACGAATTTCCAATCAGCACATTTTGCTGTTCCAAGTTCGTCAAGCGCACTGAATAAAGGAACTCTCGTTGTAGTCCATGAACACTATCTACCGAGGCAACTGGAAAACTGGACAAGTGGCAGAAGTTCTTCTCGGACGAGATGGAAGAATCAGAGCTTGCATGGTGCGCATGCCTAATAGAGCCACTTTGAGAAGAACGATTGAACTATTGTACCCTATGGACTACATGGACGAATGACCTGTAGGAGTACGAAGAAACTCTATGAAGATGTAGCAATGGCGTAGAGGTAGAGAATTTGCCTAGCGTGCAAGAGGACCATGCTTCAAATCCCAGTGCCGCGCAATCTTCCACCGGATTGAAAAAAAAAATTCGCGTGTTTATAAAATTGCATAAACAAGCCTGGAGTGCGGCCTAATCGCATTGCCCAGAACCGGTAACGCACTCACTCACCAGAGCAATATTGGCCACCATCATACAGTACTTGGCCACAACCATCTACATGAATACAACTCCAATACTATTCACAGCGTGTTTACAGGAGGTATTAAGAGACCTCGACTGGGAACAATTGCGGGTAAGAGTTAATGGAGAATACCTTAGTAACTTGCGATTCGCTGATGTTATTGCCTTGCTTAGTAACTCAGGGGACCAATTGCAATGCGTGCTCACTGATCTGGACAGGCAAAGTAGAAGGGTTCGTCTAAAGATGTATCCGCAGAAAACTAATGTTTAACAGTCTCGGAAGGGAACAACAGTTTACTATATATCGCGAGGCACTGGAAGTGGTAAGGGAATACATCTACTTAGGGCGGGTAGTGACCGCGAATCCGGACCATCAGACGGAAATAATCAGAGGACTAAAAATGAGCTGGGCTGCGTTTGGCAGGCCTTCTACGATCATGAACAGCACGTTGCCATTATCTCTCATGAGAAAAGTGTATTACAGCTGTGTCTTACCAGTACACACCTATGGGGCAGAAACCTGGAGGCTTACGAAAAGGGTTCTACTTAAATTGAGGACGACGCAACGAGCTATGGAGAGAAGAATAATGGGTGTAACGTTAAGGGATAAGAAAAGAGCAGATTGGGTGAGGGAACAAACTCGATTAAAAGACATATTAGCGGAAAAGTGTGGGGTAAGCGCTCACAACAACGGAACCATCACTCCTGCAGCTTCATCGATAACCGTCGACTTGCCGGTCTTCCGTCATCTATCGTGACCGTCTTCGACATGTCTTAATAAGGAGCCACTTCGAGGGCAGCGCCTAGCCAGTTCTATTCAGTACTAGCGAAATTCACCTACTTTTGGAGGAAAAGCGGGAGAAGATGCCGACGAATGGCTTCTCCGCTACAAACGAGTGGCTAAGTCCAACGAGTGGAACCACTCAGCTCACGGATGTGGTGTTCTCCCTGACCGATACAGCACTCGTATGGAACGAGGACCACGAGGACAGGCTCACGACGTGGGAACTTTTTGTCGTGAAGCTAAAGGCGTGTTTTGGGGACTCCTCACAAAAAAGAAGCGCGCTCAGCGCACAGTGTCGCAACGAGCGCAGCTGCCAGGTGAGACATGCACCACATATATCTAAGAAGTATTAAAGCCGTGCAAAGTGGTGAATGAACATTTATCAGAAGATGATGAAGTCGTAGATTTGCTAGGATTGGCTGAGGAGGTGTATAACTTTCTAATCGGAAAAGAAAGCTTGTTTCGTGTCTGATGCTATTCGGCATTGCAGAAGTTCTGAAACGCTCAAGATGGGTTGGACTACGCCAAAGTTATGTCAGTTGGCAACCGTTACCACAGTTGCCAGTGTGGACACGAGCCCTTGCCTCGACCTTCCTTCAACCATCCGACAGATTGTCAGCGAGCAAGTTTCCTGCCGCGACGAGATGTCGTGTTGAACAGCTGACCACCATGGCGTGTACTCGTCACGTGAGGCCATGAGTGCACCACAATCGGCCCCTTGGCAACCGATCGTTAGCGCAGCGGCCATGGAGTACAGCGCAGCCCCACAGTCAAGGACTAGAACACGCTCTGCGACTCCGCGCTATGACAGACGCGCTCAGCGCACGCCTTCTCGACGCCCGATGTAGGGACCTGACACACGCGATGGACGAACCCGCTACACGAGGGAAAGAGATATTTGGCTTATCGACAAACAACCAAGGAATCGACCTCTCCCGGCGTGTTATTACTACTGTGGTGTCCTGGGTCGTGCATCATGGTTTTGAAACCACCCTATGACCCCGTTGTATGGCCAGCCTTCATAGTTTTCAAGACCTTCCTAACGGCCCCATTGTGTCCCTTGGCCAGCACACCTACCGTCTGGTGACGAGTATTGACCGAGCAGTCCCCGGAATCGCTCCCCGCCGTCTGACATAAGTTTGACACCCCCAACGCGTCCTCATGCTCCCCGTTCTTTCTCACCGCTGTGTCGCATCACGATTCCTTCGACACCAAAATACTAACTAGCACGGTCGATGCATGTGGGGTCTGTGAAGGTGTTCTACTGACAGAAACACCTGCTCTATTGATGCTTAAAAAGAAAGTGCGCGTTTTTGTGAACAATGTGCCTGTGGTGGCTCTGGTGGACACAGGCGCAACAATTTCGGTTATGAGTGTGTGTTTTGAAGACGTGTTAGGGCGAAAGGTTGTGTTTAAGTGGGACGAAGCTTTAAAGTTCTGTGGAGTGAGCAGCGAGTCGTGGCCACCTTTTGGTGCGTGTAGTGCTGGCGTGCTATCGGGAAGACATGTTTGTAGGATACAGTTTGCAATTATTGCTCGGTCGACACATAACCTGAATCACCACGGCAAGCTGGGTGAGCTGGCGATTGAACATGTTCCTACGGGTGGGCAGTGAAATCGGTAAGAAAGACGAGAGGAAGTGCACAACATGAGCGCAGACTAACAACACGTCGTTAGTCTGCGCCCGTGTTGTGCACTTCCTCTCGTCTTTCGTCCGGGTTGCGCTGCCCACCCATTGGAACGACACATAACGTTATTCTGTACATGGCAGTCTTGCGGCAGTATGCTGGTAAGAAAATACGTCGCTCAGCACGAGGGAATGCCGAACATTAGTGGGTGTGCTTTGGAAGTAAGTTTCGGTATTTGACTTTGCGCAGAAGGAAAAATGCCTGAAATATCCGCGTCTCAAACACGTCATACAATCAACACGGGTTCGGAAATTCCGACTGGACAAAAGCCATATCGTGTTTCACCATAAGAGCGCCAGATTATCAACGAACAAGTGCACGAAGTTATAAAGGAAGAAGTCATGCAAGAGTCAGCAAGTCCGTGGGCAGCTCCAGTGATTCATGTTAAAAAGTAAGATGGTTCATGGAGATTTTGCTTCGAATATCGCCGATTGAATGCTGTAACAAAAAAGGACGTGCAAACACACCCAAATCTTGATGTCGCCATAAATTGCCTTCATTCCGCCCCTAACTTTTCCTCAATATACTTGCGATCTGGCTACTGCCTAATTCCGAAGCATCCCAAAAACACGCAAAAAGCTGTCTTTATAATATCTCACGGGCTTTCTGAATTTATTGTTATGCCATGTGGACTCCTACAACTTTCAAGAGATTTACTGACACTATTCTGCGCGGCTTGAAGTGCAGCGTCTGCATGTGCTATCTCGACAACGTCATCTTTGGCCGCAGCTTTAGCTAGCCCAACTTGCGTCTGGATAGGGTCCTGAACTGCATCAGAAACGCTGGCCCAGTTTTAAGCTCAAGGAAATGCCACGTCAGAGACCGTCCAACCCTTATGATTGGGCACCTCGTCGATAAGCAGAGCATCCGACCTAATCCACAGAAGACAGCAGCCGTTGAAGCATTTCGTGCACCGCGCTCTGCCAAGGAGCTCCGTGGTTTTTTGTGGGCTTTCTTCCTATTTCCGCTGTTTATTCCTAAATTTGCAGACCTCGTCGCGCATCCGAAGATATGCCTGCTACGAAAGGAGAGAGCATTTGAGAGAACTCCAGAGTGCAGCTCTTCTTTTTGTCAGTTGAAGTTTCTTCTGACGTCACAGCCTGTTTGTTCTTCAGCACTTCAATCCTTCAGCTCCGACGGAACTCCATGCAGATGCCGATGGCATAGGTATTGGGGCCGTCTTAGTTCTACGCTACGGTGACCGTGAACACGTGATCGCATATGCAAGGCGCTCATTGAGCAGGCCTGAGCAGAATTACACTGTCACGGAACAAGCATGCCTCGCGATAATATGTACAAGTGAACGGCTTGATTCTTAGCTCTATGCACTCCCCTTCGCAGTTGTCACCGACCACCACTCATTGTGTTCGCTTGGAAGCCTTCGTGATCCTTGTGGCCGCCTCGCGCACTGGGTGCTCCGACTACAAGAATACAGCTTCACCATCTCTTTAAGAATGGTCTACTTCATGCTGATGCAGACTGCCTCTCTCGTATGCCACTTCGCACTTCGGACTGTGACGCTGACGACTTCGGTCACCTTGTAGCTTCTATGCCGCCGAATTTTCCAGACTTCGACAGTTTCAAGGCCCAACAGCGAAACGACACTGAATTAATACTTCTACGACCGGCTCTGCTACAGCACAGCATTTCTTTGTACGTGATGGACTCTTAATCAGAACTTTTCCAGCAATTGCACCACGGTTTCTTCTAGTGGTGCCAGAGAGATTTACACAGCTATTTTGAGTAGTATGAAGGACGACCCTACATGTGGTCATCTATGTTCGGCGAGGACGCCCTTCTGCATTAAGGAGCGCTTTCATTGACCTGGAGAGCGACAGTCTGTGGAGATGTACATGGCCAGCTACATGCAGTATCAGCGCGACAAACGTCCATCTACTGCTACAGCTGATCTCTTGCAGCCGATACCGCCTACAAGTGGGCATTGAATTCATGGGCCCTTTTCCAAAACCAGCCAAGGGCTATCATTTGGCAATTGCGTCGACTACCTCACACGCTACTGCGAGACCGCGGCTGCCACTGACGTTTCAACCTTCCTGCTGCAATATCTCGTCCTCTGACATGGTCCGCCTCACGTGATCATCAGCGACCGTGAATGACCGTTCCAAGAGGATGTCGTACAGTGGCTCATTCGATTGTGGGAATACCATTTGCGCAACTCGGCTCCATACCATTCACAGAAAAATGTGCTTACGGAGCGCACCAAGCGAACAAATATAAGCATGCTATCTATGTATGTTTCATCCGACCATAAGAACTGGCACGACGTACTAGCGTTCATCCGGGACTCGTTCAATGCCGCCAAGCATGAGGCTACCGGCTATATCCCTTTCTTCCTGCTGTGCACAAGTCGACTCCGGTACACGATCGACACTGTTTTCCTTTTCTGTAGTGACGAAAATTCCACTGTCGCCGAGACCTTCTGCATTTCCGAAGATGCACATGGTATTGCTCGTTTACGCACTTGGGCATCGCAGGACAGACTCGCAGGACCACATTCGCGATCGCGTGGTAACCTATCGCCTTGGTGATTTAGTGCGGCTTGGACTCCTGTACGGAAACGCGGGTTATGCCGAAAGATTTTTCCCACCTACGACGGACCGCTTGTTATTGTTAACAGACTCACGAAGGTCACCAATATCGGAGCTCGCTTTACCGCGAGTGGTAGAAAAGCTGCCAACACCAAAGTGGTGCATCACCCCGCTCAAGATTGTTCACGTCAGGACAAATGGAGTGACTCGCCCCAATGGCTTCGTCTTCGAGGGGAGAGATGTTGCACATACGCATGAGAAAAACGAAGACCGGTGAAGACACGTCCCGAGTTGGAAAAGTGGAAAAGGACGACGTTGAATTCTTCAATCAGCTGGCCGCTGTTTAGCTGCCCTTCGCGACCTAAAATAACCGACCCCTTTGAGCGGCGAGGGTGATAAAGGGCCTCCTTCGCGTGTAACAATATTCATAAAGAATCTCTACAGGTGCCTCTTCGTGGGCCTACTGAATAATGGAGTCAGATATATAATTGCGCCAATTCATAAGTTCTCGAAATTATTACACTCACCACAGCGCAATACAGCCATAATATCACAAAAGAAGCAAAAAAAAATCATGGCATAAGATGTTGTTAACCTAATACATTCAACCAGTTCATATATTGAACTCTGGAGAAATATCGCAAAAGCCACTGTCAAAACAGCTAAGTACAAAAGTTACATCAACAGATAAATTTAATTTAAATGACTAGCCTACTTAGATGGGGGATATATGGCAAGGAAAAACTTTCTGGCTATGTGCGTATTTCCATCTTCACAAAGTGCATTACTATGCTATAAAGAACAGAGGTTGTGTACATCGCAGAGTCCCATCTTGTGTATTTAATTCGCACTTTTCTTTGCCTTATATGGCAGAGTATAAAATTAGGATTTATTTCTTCCATATAAATGAAAATGCTTTGAAATATTATTTTCAATTATTGAATTTTCAGGCCGCTTCAACCCTCCTCCAACCAACCACAGAATAACTGCGGTAGTTTGTGAGTGCGAACATTTTAGCACCAACAAGGCAGGCAAATATGAAATGGCGATCTTCGAAATATGAAAATCATGCTGACGCAGCAGACCACCTAGTTCAGAACGGAAGGAATCGCTGAATACTGCTGTTGGTTTTGCTGCGTTTGTTAAGATTTACGACATGCAGGGTCACAGGTGCGAACGCTCTCATATTTTTGTTTGCTAACTCACGATTGCTCTTCCTGTCAACTTTCTGGTGCAAGCGCGAGGTAGAGTGCGCGACTTCGATAGAGGAAACGCTGCCGTATGCTATGTAGTATAAATGTGCCCGCTGTTCCAGCTATTAGGTAATACGTTCAACAAGCACCATGGACTGCACGCTGCCGCGAGACACCCAAGAATATTGGAGCCACTTATGGAAGGAAGGACTATCGATATGGCAGCAGGAAGGAGTGACCAAGTGAGTCAAAAGGGCAAACTTTTTAAGCTGCGAATTTGAGAACATAACGCCGTAAGACGTAGTTTAAATTATTGTATGCATTGAAGCAGCATATTTTTGGCAGAAGTTTCTGGCTCAGAGACTGTCCAAGATAAAGAGGAATTCATGGAACGACAATGCTAACATTTTTTTGTTGCCTGAGCTGACAAGGGGAAAATATGATCATTCAGGTTCTGAATCTGCTGCTTCGCAATGCATTTACTTCATTTACTTGCAAAACAAGGCTTTATTTCTTGAGTTGCACACTAATTCTTTGTCCCCTCTTTATTAGGTGATTGGTTACAAGAGAGAGCTTGCCCACTGCTTGTCTTGGTACCTTGCCTCCCACTTCCACTGCTGCCTTTGAAGCTAGCCTAGTTACAGTTTCATTCATTACCTCTATGTCATCTTCATCTCTCTTTTCTAAGGCTGCATAATTGTTTACAATTACCAGCTGAAATTTGCCAGCTTGTACCCTTACTGCATCTAGGTTTGCCTATTTTTGTTCACCAATTTTACTATTTTTCTCTTGAAATTGAGCTGAATCCTAGCCCTCATTTAGCTATCATCACTGCAGTTTACCCTACCTAACATTCCTGCATCATGCACTATTATGGGATCGGCCGAAAGTATGAAATCAATTTCGTTTCTTGTTTCACCATTAGGACTTTTCCAGGTTCACTTTTTGTGGCGACAGTTTCTGAAGAAGCTGTTCATTATTGGCAACCTATTCCTTTCTGCGAATTCTACCAGCATCTCTCCTCTAGCGGTCCTAGAATCGACGCTGTAGTTGCCAATTGCTTGTTCAGTAGCCTGTTTTTCCATATAAGTCGCCCATTACTATAATATACTGAGCTTGCACTTTTCTCATCGCTAGCTTTATAAAACTGATCTACTTAATCATCATCGTCAGTGGATGCTTGAGCGTAGGCATGTACTACCATTAATTGATTCCTCTTATTAAGTTTGATTACGACTACTATTATCTTCTCACTAATGCTGTCGAATACGTCAATGTTGCCCGCTATGTCCTCGTGGATTAGGAATCCTACCCTGTATTGCTTCTTATTTGGGAAACTTTCATAGCCGAGGACATGACCATCAGTCAGGACTTTATAAGTGTCTCCAGTTCTTTTATTCTCACTAAGGCCGATGGTATCGCAATGTGCCGGCAGTCAACGGAATCCGGCGCAGAATTTCTGCGCCTGATTCCTTTGACTGCCGGCACGTTCATTCATCGATGCACAATGTCACTTTCCCCGATTGTATCACTCCCTTCCCCCTTCACTTCTGCCTTTCTCCTTATATAATGTATCCGTCTTCCGTCAATAAAATTTAGTTGAGTGTCAGCGCTTGTGTCTCGCCCTTGTTACTTTGTGGTTGCATGTGTTTGCGCTGTTACAATTTTATTTCAAATAACCGGATAAGGAACGACGCAAGCCAAGTCGAGGGGAAGAGCCATGGAAAGCGTGGCTTTAACAAATTGAATACATAAAGTCTAATCAGAGCCCTATATGTAGCTTCTGAATATTTCACAAGCTTCAGGCTCCAAAAGATGATTTACTCGCTGATGACAAAGCGAAGGGTAACAGCCCGACTCCGCATGCAGGGAAAATGTTCGAGAGAGCACATGGAGGTTAGACCCACCATCTGCACGTATCTCAAGGAACAGATGGCTGCGGTGTACCAATGTTCTAGGATCTCATGCGTGGACAAGCATACCATCATTGTTGAAACTTAGGAAGGTGCATGTCACGTGCCTGTCACATGAGGCAAATTGTATTTTCTGTACTGTTTTACATGCAGTTTGAGTTGTTCTCTATAAATAGAGCAGCCACACACTAGATTTCATTGCCAGCATACGTCGCGACACGAGGTCGCTGGTTCTGTGATCTGTTTTTGGTTGATAAACGAACCTTTAGCTTCGGCAGCAACAAGAACTTTTCCAATCAGATAAGTGGAGCTACTCAATGTAGATTTACCCAATCTGAGCCCTTATTATTGGCTAAGTTGCTGCTGGCCTAATGTTCGAATTCTAGAAATGCTCATTTGGGGTGTCGCAGGTACGGTATAACACTTAATTTAGTTTTAATAGGTTTGACACTCTCTTGGCCGGGTGCACTTTGGTTTTTGAGAGTAATATATAGCCAGTAGCTCAGACGTGTAAGTGAATGTTCCTTGAAAATTTTCGTGATCGTGTGAAATTTAACAGGTTCATTAATTTCAGACTTTTGAATGACAACAAAGAAGTTATTATCGCCGGAAAATCTCGTGCTCGTGTGTTCATACCCCTCTGCGGAAAAGCACGAGAACTGAAGTGGTGAGTAAGCCTCTTGACCAACATGAGCCTCAGCTAATTCTCACTTGCCTAATACAGAAGGTGTTCTCCCGAAGAAACCTTTGAGAATTTTGGCACGTAATTGAACAACGTCTTCGGGAAATATCATATAGAGGCGTGTCACAATGTCGTGGCCTCTAGGAACAAATAATTATTAGTTTCACTCGCTCTTGCTTAGAATTCCCTTTTTTTGTTTGCTTGAAAGGTGCGCAGCATTTTTCCATGAAAGTTTTGCTTTGCAACGCCTATGATCAATCGAATCCTGCTTTCAGCTCAAAACTTCAAATGAAAGAAGCTTACTAATTGATAATTGAATATAAGATGTGCTAAATTTAGCGAATGAAGGCTGTGGCTCTTTTTACTTCTACGTATTCCATATTAGCTAAAATCTAAATGTTCGAGACGATATTTATTGAAAAAGAATCATATAAGGCTATGAATAAAGTTTTGAAGCTAAGAGATTGAGAAACGCTTGAACAGCGAAAAATGCGCTGTTTGGTCTAAAAAAAAGTGGTCATTTTTGGAGCATATTCTTTATCTTGTAGCTAAATATTGTTTGTCTTGCTTGTAAGTTTAGCATGTTTTCGTTGCAGGTTTTATGACCTTGGGCACACCGTCATCGGTGTGGAATTTGTGGAAGAGTGCGTGCGCAGCTATTTCACCGAGAATGGTCTGCAATTAGAAGAGGCCACTTGTCCCATTATTAACTGCAACATACTCCGGGTAGGCAAATTGTTTCAACCAATAAGCTTCAGATACAGCATTTAGAAATTGCCGAGAAAGTAATCATTTGACGGTCTGCGGGGTAAAATGAAGCCTCCACTTTGTTGCCCCAGAAGTCATCTGTACTCCCTGTGATAGTCATCTGTACTCGCAATGATAAGCATCATGAACGTAGTTTTCGACAACAAATGCCAAAGATAAAGGATACAGTAACTCTTTTTCGAAATAGAAGTGCATATGAGCCCTTCATATGGAGGCCCTCGGATTGTTTTTATCTTTTATTATTCGATGGAGAACATTACGCTTTCTTACATTCTGTTTCTCAGAAAAAGGCGTTTGACGAAAGAAATTATAAAGTACTGTCATGTGAAACGTTATCATTGGGGGTACAGAAAGCAAGTATATTCAGCCTTCGATATTTTTAAGCGCTAATGGCCTTGTTGCCACAACATTTTCCAGCAGATATCGAATGCTTGATATTGCACATGGAAAATATATATATTAGTAAATTCGTATCTGCGATCGAAACTGTTCAACAGTTATTACAAGTCGTGTTAGAGATGTCACTAGTGCCCTACTTGAGCACAGGTTGAACCTCCGTGTCTAAAAGTCAACGGTGCTGCCTTTTACGTGTTGCATTCTCAACTACCATCGCTTACTGGAATTAACATTTGGTGTCAATTAGTAAAGCGTCTCATGAATAAACCACGAGGCATCAGTGTAGACAGAAGGAAACAGTGTCATACATGTTTTTGCCACATGCTGGATGTGCGATGGAGGAGCTCTACAGACACGCTTCTCATTCACTATTCCACATTCGTATGGTAAACAGACATGCCGGGGCAGCGTCATATTAAAGCCACATAGGCATGCAGCACAGCCAAGGTGGCGGGCAGCGAATGCACAAGGTGGGAACTCGACAAGGAAGCCATGAACAGGACCGGCCTCATTTTGCTGCGCGATTGCATTGGACACCTACCTCGACACCAGTGGCTGGCGAGGCCGTTCACCTCTGCACATAGGACAGGCCAGACGTTGTAATAATAACCGCTTAGGAAAGTGTAGCATGAATGTGACAAAGTAGTGTGGCGACCATCTGTCTGTTCACTGTCATGAATGTAACGGCTCTCCTTCGATGATTGTGTGTTTCTGGCCAGGCGGAAAAAAAAAATGTGCGCTAGATTATTGGGGCATAGGCTATGAATCGGTGTGGACAGAGCTATGTGCGCACACCTTCTATCGACCTGTGAGATAAAGGAACCAAGTTTTTGGAAAGCTCAGTCTGACGTATTCATCAGGTGTTGCACTGCCGTGCAGTGTGCATAAATGGGATTCTTTTCTAGTAATAGATTGCTGAAGTTAGCACGTTGTATTGTCAACGTCTCCCTTCCGTGCTCTTCAGACGGCGCTAAACATGTTATACCAGAAATAGCGTAAATCATGTTACTGGATAAGTAATGCCGGAAGGCTTGCATAAATTGTTTCACGAATGTTTTTGTGTACATTACATAAAAATGTATCCAGAACTGCCATTGGGCTTCGCAGGTTCGACGACGCACGTCTGTCGGGAGAGGTAATGATCGAACATAGACGTGTCTTAATTTTGCACCAGATGACGGTGACAGGATGATTGTGTTTAACGCCGCTAGAGCGGCTGTTAGTTTTTTATTTCTCCTCTTGCCTATTTCTGCGCTCATTTTCTGAAAAACATATGCAGTGTAGCAAACCGTAAACTTGTGCCCCGTTAAACTCCTTGCCTCTCCCTCTCTCTGTGTCTGACTCTCCTGACAAACATATTGTGAAGTTTAAGATATTGAGCAAATCACAAGAAGACAAATCGCAAAATTGTCACGGCTGCAACCTTAAGCAGTCAAAAATAAGAACAACTGCAGTTTTAATTCGAGAGAAGCATTTTAAGACCTTCACTTTGCTGCAGGCTTACTTGGGGATGAAATAGTTTCCCTAGGGGACATTTCGGAAACGGCCGGGAAGAGTAACACACAAGAAAATGACAAGTAATCATGCAAATTTACAACTCACGTAACATTCAATAACGTGGCACTATAATTATAGCCAATGTACAGGCTCTTTGGCACACTAAAGGAGTTAGCATATTATGAATGATGCATGGTACAGTTACTAGATTTGCCATAGAAAAAGGTTGTAACAAAACTGCGCACGTTAACGTAAAGCAGCGCCTAGATAAAAAATAAGGTCTGAGATGTCAAATGAAGTTCAAGTGCGGTCTGCTACGAGTTTTTGCATGAACGTATCGTTCGAGGAACGACGCTTGGGTACTGAAGTCGTATTGATTATCGTAATACTCAGTCTACAACCTCTTCCATTGAAGAAAAAAAAAGAAGAAACTGAAATTCTTCTGCCAATACATCCGAAATACACGTGATATAATGTGAGATGTGTTGTTTTCGTGGAAAATGTAAGTGGTATCGATGTGCTTGTGTCTGTCACGAAGTTGTTTGAGGTAATTTGAATGGTGAGCACAAAAGTATTATGTACCGGGACGCAACCTTTTCCATTGAAGAAAAAAAAAGAAGAAACTGAAATTCTTCTGCCAATACATCCGAAATACACGTGACATAATGTGAGATGTGTTGTTTTCGTGGAAAATGTAAGTGGTATCGATGTGCTTGTGTCTGTCACGAAGTTGTTTGAGGTAATTTGAATGGTGAGCACAAAAGTATTATGTACCGTGACGCAGCCTAACACGTAGTTTTTTTCCTTGCTTTTTTGTGTAGACCACAGATCGCCGGCTGCAAGTGTTTATCTGCGACATCTTTCACTTTAAAAGGTAAATACGAGCTTAAAATTTTCAATAATCGCCGTCCATTTTTAATGTGATGGCAGCATTAGTGACTTATCTCTGTTAAGAAGTTGAATTAGATATCGTTCTTACGATGTCGGTGCTTTCACGGTAATGATGCAAATACGGTTGCCAATTTACCGAGGGACTAAGCAAATTACTTTTGAGTATTTACCTCTTCCCAAAAGGTATGGCTATCCTTGAAATATTGTTACAGAAGGATAAATTAAAGGAAAAGAATAAGATCGCGAGATGCTGGCTGCTGCGTGTTGTTGCTGGTCAACCATATTAACTACATTGGCTCTGCTTGTATATATATCGTAAATAAAGTCTGTCTATATTCTCAACATCACCGTAACATATTCGTGAACGTGCTGGGTACCACGGCTGGAAACGGAGCTCCGCAGTGGACGTCGCATCACCGTTCCCCCATAAATGACGGCTAACACACGTGATCAATGTCGTTGGCAGCTCCAACGTCACCGTCACCAGCTACGTCGCCGTCCCCTCCGGTTGTTGTGCAATCCAAGGATCCCGGAACTTTCGGCGGGATCAATGGCGCCGACGTTGACGAGTGGGTGGCTATGTACGAACGCGTGGCTGGAATCAACAGATGGGAACCTACGCTTATGCTAGCTAACCTGTTCTTCTACCTGAGAGGCACGGCAGACGTGTGGCACGAAAGCCACAAAGATGAGCTAACCAGCTGGGATCGATGGAAAGGTAGGTTGAGAGTGGTTTGGCCGACCAGCCGGCCGTAAGATTGCCGCAAAGCAAGGACTATCCTCCCGTGCCCAATCCCCCACGGTGTTTTATAACTTCTACATCCAGGACGTGCTGGCGCTTTGTCGCAGAGCCGATCACGACATGACAACGGCTGAGAAGGTCGGGCACGTGCTCAAGGGAATTTCCGACGACGCCTTTAATCTGCTCATGTGCCAAAGCTGCTGTACAATTGATGCTATCATCAAAGAGTGCCGACAAATCAAGCACGCCAAAAGCCGACGTGTCCTGCAACGATTCCCCATATTTCCTAATACTGCCGCACCGTCAACGTGCCGCAAGCTCGCCGACCCGCACAGCAGCATCCGTCGCCATCAGAGGACGTGGTGCGAATCGTTCAACGTGAGCTGGATGCGATGGCACCCGCAGATATCTGTTCGCTCAGCCCTGATGCTACCCCTTTTTCAATTCCCCTCGTACAAGCCATCGTTCGCCTGAAACTTGAAAACATTGGTCTACATTCTGTCTGTGCTTTCACCAACCCCAGAGCCAACGAACGCCCTTCTACTATTTTTCCTCCACCCGAAAGGTTCTCTCCGCGTTACCGCAACCCGACTGAGTGGAGAACTGTGGACGACCAGCCGATATGTTTCACCTGTTGCCGCATTAGTCATGTCGCCTGATTATGTCGCAACTTGTGACCCTCAACACCTCGCACGCCGACCAGCCTGAGCCGTTTTGATGGAAATGCCAACAATGTTTCGCGCACCACGGAGTCTAGCAGCCCTGACAATTCTGCTAGGAACACGTGGTACAGTCGCTCGCCATCGCCGCGCGGATACCAGTCTGGTTCACCGCAAACACGTCGCCAATATTCCCGTTTGCCCCAGCCACGCTGCCTTTCGTCCCATTCGGCTTTCGGCCACAACTTTTCGAAAAACAAAGAAATGCAGTCCTCCGTGGTGGTGCCGCATTGCCTATTATTGCAGCAAATCCTCTGCCTGTGCCAACAAAAATAAGTGTAACTGACGTTAAAATAGACGGCGTACCTGTACAAGCACTCGTCGACACTGGAGCCCACGTATCAGTAATGAGTGTTAGCCTACGTAGACGTAACAATATCATTGTGATTCGGACGCTAGTTCAAACTGGGCAATCTTGATTTTTGTGGACAATCGGAATGGAACACAATGACTAAGCTTTGTTGTGAAGGAAACTAACGAGCAAGTTCATTTTGATTTATTATACGTGGTTCCCTGTCCCGTATTCAATCACTTGCGCTCTATTATGTTTCAATTTTGTGACTAAAGACACATTGTTGGAGATAAAAGGCTGTACGATGATATTTAATGGTCCTCTTGTACAATCTCATTGCACTCTTTGAGCGCGTTGCCATTTTCCTTGCACTAATTATTCACAGGGCATGTGACTGTATTGTCAGCGGTATTGATTTCACCGAATCCTAGTGGTATTAGTTGTTGGTAGTCTTGTGCTTTAGATAACGTTAAAAATTATTTTTACAGTGTCGGCCGATGAGGGAGGAAATATTCTGCGACTCTTGACTTTGGACATACAAATTTATGTCGTAATTGGTATAAAAATTTGTAATAGCATTTGACAGATGATTTGAAGCGAAATGCTGCGATATAATCACTTACCCCTTAGCTGGAGCTTTCTAATTATTGCTGCAGTGGACGAAAAATTTGCCTGTAGTGATCTAGGACGATCTTAAGCTAGTTATAAGCAGAAAAAGAAAGGCAATGTTTAATTGTTCTCGTTGTACCCGTATTCCTGAGCTACTAATGTGATTGCATGGCATTTGACAACAGGCACATTGTGTGGATGAGTTTTGTTAGAACGCCGCATCAATTACCTGTAAGAGGCCACGAATGTCCATAGGTTTATGGGCACTTCATCCTATGATTGCGACTCTCCAACTATAGGACACTATGAACAGCGCTGATAAATTTGAGCTTTCTTGGTGCAAAATAAGTCAAGCATTTAAGCGTTGAGAGACCTGGTAAACGTGTATAAAGCAACTTGTGTCTAAAAACGCGTGTCGAATCACAGAACCGTATAACTCATATTTGCAATCAGCGTATAGTAACGGCAACAGCGAGATTCCTGTCGATGCCCATTTTATTGCGATCGTTCGGCTCACTCACGCACGCTTTCCCAAATGTGCAACTGACATATAATAGAGTTGTTACAGCAAGAACAGAAGTAAGATTCAGGTGTTTCCCCCCGAAGACAATAAAAAAAATATTCCACTCGGGGATCATAACGCTGCTGCTGAGCCAGTCCTGAACGTAGCTCAGAAAATGTTTAGGAAAAACGTTTTAGCGATTGTTCATAATGTGTCTAGTTTCATTCATTTTTGCGAAATTGGACATATGTTTTTGGAAGCACTAATTTCACTGGCAGAACAGGGGTCCTTTTCTCTGGACTGCCGAAATTTGCTATGTAACCGACAAGCGCAACCATAACGCTATCAATAAAGGCACGTAAACAAGAGAACGATGGAAGGAACTTTGCGTACTTACTCGCTCCTCCCTCTGCCAGTCTAGTAAACAAAATAATTATTTTATTTGCATGAAAAGTCTGTTTTTATCATATTTTTTTTTTTCATCTGTTTTCATAGGTCGACGCTTTTTTTTATCACTCGCATGTATACGTATCCTTCAGCTGCCACAAACACGTGTCTATGATGTTTGCGTCTGGTTACCTAGATTTCTCCGGGCCCAAGAATTTCCGGTGTGGTTTCTCTCCCGTGGGAATCATCGGCGTAAAGCGTTGGGGAAAACCCATTCGAAAGAAGATATGTGCACGATGCTGTAGAAGATCTTTATGGGATCATCTAAATTTGTTGCCCTTGAAATGACAATCGCCTTTGCTACTATTTTCTTTTCACTTTCACTTACCTTAGAAAAACAGTGGCTTCGGATTGGGCGACAACGGTATGCATCATTCTTAATTTAGGTGCCACCGATTTGTGAGCGACTACTCAGCTGCTTACATTACGCTCCTGCACAGTACAGTTTCCACTACGCGGGGAAAAGAAAAAAAGCAATTCTCTTTAAAATAGAGAAAGGTCTATTGATGATGTAGCAAATTTCTCCGACAACTCCCACAATTAAAGGGAATCTCTGCCGAAGAAAGCTAGCTGGACTACGTAGAAATTTAGGAAAGAACCTTGGATAATTCGCCCAATAAGCTTTCCCATACAGACATGAGAAGTCTTTACAGGTTACAAAAAGGCATCATTTGTAAAAGCACCGTCAGACCAATTTCATGAGTTATTTGCGAAACTTGAGAGATTAGTGCCCTCCCTCATGTACGAAACATTCTGCCGAAGGATTGATGAACGCATTTAACAAGTAAGATTATGGAAAATTACTGTGAAACGTACTCATTGTCACCCTATTTGCTCCACTGTGTTAAGACTAAAGGCATGACCCTACCTGAAAATTGGCAGTGCCCATATCGATTCACTGTGCAGGATTCGCAAACATCCAGAAAAGTAAAACAAAATGCTCTTGAATTAACATATCTGGTTGGACAGCTTCTTGCGCAATTAAATATTGATTTAACCGGCAGATAAAAAGCGGCTACGTAAATTAAATAAATGGAGCAAGCGACGAGTCTGTAAGGAATATTTATCTAAACAAGCAAGATGCAAAACATCTTTTTGTTCAGCATTCTGTATTTACTTTTCCGCAGGGAGTGTATTGGAACTGTGGACATTGTTTGGGACAGATCTGGATTTACAGTCATGAGACTCGAGGACCGTGCCAGGTAAAGTAAACTAGTTGAATCGTACTCTTTTGTGGAAAGAATAATGACGCCATGCAAAAACGAACTATTTTGCAGCATCGACACCAACTATTCGTTTGAATGCAGGCCATATTGAGAGGTGCATATTTAGAACAGAACGTACCTGTGAGGGAACAAGTTTCAACAGTAAATAAGCTTTCTCAGTAGTTATCATTTCCTGTAGAGAACCCAGCGTACGAACGTTTTTCTGAAGGTGTGTCAACAGTCACTCAGCAACACGCCTTGGAAGTCGCAGGCGTCCTCATTCTGGTAATAGCGGAAGGTGTTATGCAGTAGTTAAATAAGAGCTTCTTTCTCTTAAGGAACACAAAAAACAGTGCTACCGTGTTAGAGCGCATTCGTTTTCGCCAGTCTATCATTCTTTTAAGAAAGAAACGCAGGTCGCAATAATTGTAATTGTACTAATAAACTTAAACAAGTAAGAAAAACTGCACTACGAAAAGGTGTCAGACGATTGATCCTAGTTTAAGATTTCAAGCCCCTTATCCGAATTAGAATAGATCATCTGATGTTTGTTTAAAAAGTTAAGTAGTGGAATTTCATCATTTATTTCTGTAAATATTACCTCCAACTATGTAGGCACCTATGGTAAACCTAACGCCGAAGAAATCGTTAGATTTCGGTGCCTTGACAATTTAGGAATATCAAACACATCACGATTTGAAACTTCTTGTAGGGTATTCTCTAAAGTCCTAAGGCTGTTTCTACATCATTTTGCTACGCTAATCAGGATATAGCGTTGCTCAAACATATGCATATGCGCGCAAAAAGTTCTAAGTAGAATGGTTGTAGCTCACGTAGACTGAGAGGTAATGTCACTTGCAACTACAATACTATGGTATAATAGCTAGGAGTTTCTCCTCTTCAACAGATATTAACCCCTGTAGCATTGATCAAAGGTGTTCCGGAAAAACAGAACTTAAGAATTAACGAAAAAGTGTTCTAACAGAAGGCCACCTGTGTTGAAAGCAGCCCGCCTGTGCAGAAGGCATCCTGCTTCTCTAGGCGAATGTTCACGATAGTCTCACCGCCTGTTCCAGTTATTGAATTTGCGTTGTCATTATATATCGTCAAAAACTAAAATGTCGAGGGGAACACTTATTTTTAAAGCGAAGTTTTCTTTGCATTTCCCTTTGACTTTACCGCTTCTGCTCTAAATAGGTCTCGTCGAATCCGTGTCATACTGAAAATGATCTCCCGATCATGCTATAGCCCTCATACCATTGCCATTATTGCTTACTCTCTGCTACAGTTTTAAATAACTGACCAGTAAGGAACATGGCGCAAATAAATTTATACAGGGTGTGTGTTTTTAGCTCCGCCAAATCTTTAAAAATTGTCATTGGCAGATAGCCCAATTCTAATCCTTCATTTGAATGAGTGGATCAGGCGGCCATTACTTCTACGAGAAAGCAAAATACTAAACAAATATTTCACATAATTAGGATAATTTACTCTTTAATTATTAACATTATGGCCGCCATTTCAATCTACGAGTGATAGCCGGTGAGTTGGAAAGGCGTATCCTCTTGAAACGAATTCTCCGGACTGCACCACTTTCGAGATGCTAATATTCATAGGGTTCAATGAAATGCCCTGGCGTTCCCATTACTGTTTAAAGAAAACGTTGTTTTATTCATTGAAACACAGAAGTAACTGGAACATCCATGCATTTCGTCGGACATTTAGAAAATTATTATCTTGAAACTGGTGCACTACAGTGAATTCGTTCCAAGTGAATACGCCTTGCGAACTCACCGACTATATTTCGTAGATTGAAATAGCGGCCGTAATGATAATAACTAAAAGAAATGTAATAAACATAATGACAGTAACTATTTCAAGAAAAATTTCGATTTTCTGTACAAGCAATGGCCACCTGATCGAGTAGTTTGAATCAAGGATTAGAATTGTACTATCTGCAAAGCAATTTTTGTAAATTTGGTGCAGCTGAAAAAAAACCCTGTATATAATACGAATTGAAGAAGCCAGTGGCAGCCAGAGGGACACTTAGGCGCCTGCGTGAGCTCTAAGAACACGTCGTCGTAGCGTGGTAATCGTCCATTGTTGTCATGCAATTGACGACATCTCATCTTTGTCAGTGAGTCGTCCTTATTTTATTTCATTGTAACCATCATGCCGTCCCGTCGTCGTCAAGAGGCCGCTGGAATAGACACGCGGAGCATTGTGCGGATCAAGCAGGCGCGTGACTTTAGGCGATGCACTTAAGCACAGAGGAGAGATCGAAAACTAACATGCCGTTATTGCCATGCCGTCGTCGCCATCACATTGTAGTAATTCGATAGTCATCCGTCCGTCGCGGTCATTCCATTGTTCCAATGCCATCGCGGTCATTACATTATCGTCACTCTGGCATAGTGGTTCCCTCATGGTGTCATCTTGTTCTCCTCATCTCTTTGTCGTCCCACGGTGGTCGTTATTTCGTCACCGTCTTTGCATTGTGGTCATCGCCCACCTTTGTCATCCCATTATCGTCATGCTGTCTTCGACATGCCGTCGTCGCCACTAAGCGATCGCCATTTCAACATCGTCATACCATTATAATCACTTTAGCATCGCAATCTTATTGTCATCATTTTGTCGTCGTCATTTGAGCTTCTTAATTCCCTTCGCCGCTCATTCGTCGCCATTCTTACGTCGTCATTCTAAGGTCGCGGCAACATAGTCCTTACACCATACTCATCATTAACCTATCGTCTTCATGCCAATGCTACTCTTCAATTTTGGTTATGCCGTCGTGGGCGTTACACCATCTTCGTTCTGCCAAACTCATTACAGGTTCGTCGTATCATTGTATTTATGCCGTCGTCACCAGCCCGTGGGTTTTGATTTGTCGTCGTCATACATTAATCTTCACGCTATCGTGGTAATTGCTTTCGTGACATACGTGGCATTTGCATGATAGAGTGCAACCAGTTTATGCTAAGCGTGGCAGTTCCCCGTGATAGCGCGTCAGACTGGGTTGGGGAGTATCTATTTGAAAATGTTCCCTAATTAAAAATAGTGTTCTTCAAGAAATACATATCAAAGCTTCGCTTAACACTGTTCGCACTGCGCCGTGTGATCTGCGGGCTTTTTTGTGAGCCAAAATTTTTACGCATGCCTGACTGTGACCCGTCTGGAGCGCTCATCATTACTCAAGATGCCGCTTTAGAAATGCTTGCCTTTGTAGTTGTGGGCTGGAAGCTAGAACAATATTTTTGTGGTGCGTAAATATTTTATGAACACTTTACTGATACGTTTAGTGTTGCTCGGAAAGAGAGTGATATCATCACCTCTTTCGATAGCTCTGCTAAATTATGTTTTCAAATCGGAAAGTTATGTTCACAGTAACCTAACTTATGTTTTGTAACAGATATGCTGCGGTAGTGAAGAAACTGCTGGCCTCAGACTTCTCATATGGCATGTGGACGGTTGTGTATGATTCGCAGGTTGCTGCTGATATAAGTGAGTCTTCTTTTTATGATATACAGTGTTCCTTTAAGTGCAGCTGTTAGGTGCCCGTCGCTCCGTTGAGCGTTGGCGTACCTCGGCGTTGTTGTACCTCGTAACCGAGCGAATGAGCAAAGTGAAAGATGAAAGCGAGTGCGGAGCGCAGCGTGATATAGAAGAGGAGAGTGCGAGAAGGAAAGTGGAGTAGGAAATTACAGTAATAGCATGAGGTGGAAAGCGTAGGAGCAGCGGAGAGAAGGAAGCCTGTGCTTGCCCTGAATTGCCGGCGCTTGCGGCATCTGCAGCCGCGTGGGTACTCTGTACTAGTATTCTAGCACACTGCAGCGGGGTCGACCTCAATTGTGCTTCTGTGGGGGGGAGGGGGGGGGGGAGGGTTCTGGAGCTCCCTTGTCGTTCCCACATTAGCCGCTTGACAGCTGTAATTATCCGTGACTCCCTTGAGAAGCATTGTAGAAGCCGCAGCGCTTCCCTTTCTACGAACGTGCGAGGCCAGATCGGACGCAAATAGGACTGTAGAGAGAAGAAGAGGAGAAGAAGGAGAGGGGGAGGAGAAGAGGCAGTTCCCATATAAGGCGGGGGGACGTGACGTGAGAAGGCAAGGGAACCCCACTACTATACGACAGCGCTTGCGGGGAAACAGGATAAGCTTAATTTCGAGGTACGTTACAGTGCGTTGCTGCTACTTCTGAAAAATAAACGACATACAAATATGTCAAGCGGTTAACTTACGCAGGGAGTGCAGAAGCAGAGCCCTATTAATTAAAGCGCACTGCAGGGTCCACAAGACACTACGGAAACGGTCAACCGTCAAATCAAAACTTCTATGCCAGCCGGGTTAGTTTTGCGGCTCATTGCTAAAGGTCGTGGATTTGATGGAAATCGAGGGAGCCGCATTTCGACGTGGGCGAAATAGAAAACGTACGAGCACATATATTGGGGTCACCTTAAAGAACATCACGGTGTCAAAATTAATCCGGAGTCTGCCACTACGGCTTGCCTGATAATCTGAGTGTGGTTTTCGCACGTACAGCCCCATAATCCAATTCCAGTTTATACTTCTGCCACAATGCGATTTTTCATGTGAGGAAATGATAACGCTCAACCCTCTCAGAGGTTATAAAATATGGCGCAATACAACGCCCCAAGCCACCGCCCCTCCCTGTGTGTTCTGTGTACTACGCAGACAAACAGCAGTGGTGGACGCAAGGTAACGTTTAACATCAACTCACCACTTTCGTGGTAGCCTAAACGTTGAAGAAATTAACCTTTAGCCGTAAACATCACCTGTAATTATCGCCAATGAAAGCATCCACCACAAAAAGCTTTGCTTACATTGATGCCCAGAGTGCGTTGGATCTGCATATATTTTTTTTACTTCGAGCACTATAAGAAGAGCTAGATTTGCTGGGATCACGTCAATCCCGATGAACTATGTCTCCAAGCGGACACGATTTGCAACAAGAACAAACAAAAAATGCGGTCCATCCAATAATAGACAAAGTACATTATTTAATTCATAGTTACAAACTTTAGTGGACATGCTTATAATTGATAGCTGTAGAGTATTGTCATATTAGGCTAATTTCGTGTTTCTACATTTCATAGCTGCCATGCAGACCAAAACAAATGGGGCTGAATTATTTTCTTTAATTTATCTCACCACGCGCACGGCACCTTGAAGCGTGGATCGCGGTGTAACCTTACTACGACAAAGGGGAGTGACGTAAAATAAATCTTCACCGTACCGTCTATCAAAGCAGCCTATCTCAAACCGTGCGGCTAAAGTGACTATACGTCTAATCGAAAATTGTGCAAACCACCAGTCATAATAAGATTGTGGGAAGAAGGAACTGCGATGGCAGCATTACATTAGCCCGCACCTACGTTACAGAGTGATTTGGCTGAACGGCGTCTCACGGTGCGGCATGTGTAATCAGGTTAACTGAGTCATCAGTTTGACGCCATTTATTTCGGGCTACACAACCTTTTTCGGCCTGCATGTAGGAACACAAAAGCATAGTTTTATGACAATACCCTTTAATTTTCTACATAAAGATGTGCCGTAAAGTTGGGAAGTATGAAGTTATTTATGTCAATAGCTGAATGAGAGAATGGAATACCTCCGTTTTTGCAAACGTACGCGTGGGTCAATTATTAGTTGGTGACGTCGCAACGCTAGTAAACTTTGTACGCTTTAAAAGTGTTCGGTGGGGAAAAACGCACACAATGTATGGCATTTCTTCACACTGCGTTCCTGTAGCAGCTCTCCAATATATCTTATGTTACATATAGCTATGTTATAACAGTTTTGCAATAGATGTGAATCGAGTGCCTTTCTATACTTGTGTCGAGCACTAAGGTTGCGGAATATCGCGATCCGTCTTGAAAATTGTTTCAGTAAGATGATAAATACTAAGTTCTTCAAGAACGCCCTAAAAAATTAAATTATGGGGTTTTACGTGCCAAAAACACTTTCTGATTATGAGGCACGCCGTAGTGGAGGACTCCAGAAATTTCGAGCACGGGGGGTTCTTTACTGTGCCTCTAAATCTAGAACACCCTTAATTGACACGGGAAAATATAACAAGAATACAAAAATACGCGAAAGCAAACTGCACCAAAATAACAAGTTGGCTGCTTCAGTAAACGGCTCCAATTTTTAAGCGAAGCAATAGAGCAAACTAGGGAAAAATAGAGAGAAAATGGCGATGCTATGATGTTTCATATACAGGAACTGGTGCTGCTGTCATATCAAAACTTGGTAGCAACATAAGAAGTTAAGATGACTGTGTCAAATAGCGCAACTAATATAGAAACTAGCTTAGGTTGTAATAATTTTGCACTGATTTAGATGACTTCATCGTACGGGTCGATAATTTTTAAGTTTAATAGAGTTTGTAACGATTGCGTATGGCAGGTAGCCTGATTCTTGTTCTTGAGCTGGGTTATTTGAAGAAGCAGCCATTACTAGCACGAGAAATCGAAACACATATCCAACTAATTACCAAGAATGCACTAATTAACTTCTTTATTGATAATTTACGGCAGATGTTACAATTCTAGAATTGTAGATGGGCAGTTTCGAAGACGTATCCACTCGAAATAAGATTCCAGGATGACACCAGTCTCGAGATATAATTTCGCAAAGTGTGCAACGAAATACATGGGCGTTCCAGTTGCTTTTGTGCTTCGATGCATATAAGAGCGCTTTGTTAATGTAGTATGTGGAACAACGGTGAGTTTTTATGGCATGTTTGATGGCGCCTATCTCCAAACAAGCGTCATTCTCGAAATTCATTCCAAGTGGATACGTCTTGCCAATTCACCGGCTACTGTTCGTAAATTGTATCATGTGCCGTAAAGTAAGCAATTAAACAAATATTTAGTGGATTTCGGTAACTAGTCGAACATGCGTTTGTATTTATCGTGCGAGCAATGTTCGCCTCGCTGGATAATCTAGCACAAGCAGCAGAATTATGTGAGCTTCAAAAGGCGATATTTAAATATTCCATAAAGCTTTAAAGTTATCACCCCGTACATGAAGTACGTCAAAAATTCAATCTTTTGTCATTGGTGAATGGTGAGCTGTTTTGGCCGGAAGTGCACATTCCTTGTGTTGCAATTAAAGTGACCAAGATTCAGAGTGAACAGATTTTTCGGCAGCTACCTGTCATTTACCAGGAAGGCAATAATTGCAATTCGTTGTGCAATACCGCAAGATATATGTCACACATGAACCTCAATCTTTTCCAGATAACACCAATAGCCAGTATGTGCAGCTCACACACGGCTTAGCGTTGAAACAAACAAAAAGAAAAACGGGAGGAGTTTCTAGAATCCCCGCGATAATATAATTGCCACCCTTTAGGCATAAAACACATGAATTGCCTTTTTTCAACTTGTCTTCATATAGTGCTCTAATGGTAGACCTCGCAAGCCCGTCATAATTCTCAATACATTTGCTTCCCAGTTGGGCCTCGAAGCGCCGGAGAATCTGCCCTTCGGGAATGTTTCGGTGAGGACCTTGAAGCACACGCATTTCTTCAGTTTATATTTGGTCATTCATTTGTATTTTGCTGAGTTTTGCATGGGGGCCATAAAGCTGACACGGAGAATAGATATGTTGATAAGTTCTCACTCGCGTTACTCTACTGTGAATTGCCATGGTGATGTACTTGCGTTGCAATAGTGATCTGGTTTTCTGAATTTTAGGATTTACTATCTGATGGCTCACCGGAAACAAAGATGATTTTCCCATGGCCCAATAATTCATTAAACATCAAAATCATTGTTGCGATCCTGCTGGATCACCGGTCATAGCCGAATTGCCGGTCATAGCGACCAAAATTGAACCTGATTGCTTTTTTTTTGGTCAGATTATAACACCGCTATGTGGTGCTTGATGTGAGGTGAATAACCGACCGATGCATATTCTAGTATGGGCCTGACCAAAGTTTCATACGCAGTTAATTTGCATTCTCTTGTAGAGCTGCTTAACGTGCGTTGGAGATACCAAAGTTTGCGACGAGCCTTATTGCAGATTACTTCAGCGTACTTGCGCCGTTTTAAATCTTACGTTAGAGTTACACCGAGGTCCTTAAATTCCGCAACATATATTACACTTTTGGTCCCACAGTGAGATCTTGAAGCATCGGCCTTTCCTCATCATTCCCCTGCACCATACCTTGTCACAGCCTTATCAGTGACACATTCTGTGGCACTGCTGAGCCGTAGCTGCTTGGGAATCCATCGAATGGTCATGGTGCGAGTAGGTGTCTAGGAATGCACTTAAAACGAGTTGAAGAGCAGGCAGCATTGAAATATAGGGTTGGAGTCGTCCTTTGAGTACACAAATAATATCAGGCTATGTGTCCACGGAAGAATTGTGTTGTTTATGCGGTTACGCGGTTTTAAAATAGCGTTCTAAAGCGCTTTGGAGTAAGCATACTAGTGGAACATTAATTAACCTATTCACCCGTAATTTCTGCAAGGCTCCTTATATTTCGCATTTACTCCTCACTATATGTTCGGAAACCTTACAATAGTTTTTAAAGATAGCGCTCTTTTTCCTCGTACAATACATAAGTGGGCAATGCTCAGCCAGGTGATTGTAATTAGTTTATTTAAAAAGATCGGGGCAGCTTACATTGCATTTTTTATGTCTTGTTTGCAGAGCTGTCGCCGTTTGATCTTTGCATTTGTTATACTTCTCCGATGAAATGAAGAAATAGGTTCTAGTTTTCTCAACGCGCTCACTTGGAATACGCTTGCATCATCAGTTAACGCAGGGGCTGGTGTGAACAAATTTTATTTATTTATTCTTTTATTTCAACATACCGCAAGCCAGAATTGCTGGCGGAAGAGGAGGTTAACGAAGGTGAAAAGGTGGTGCGATGTACAGTGCTCAGCTAATGAAACGAGTTGCTTGGAGGGCTTGGCCACCGGCGCTTGTTTCGTCACCGGTGAGCGTTCGCGAAGGCGAGCTGGCGCATTGTGTTAGACGCTGAGGACGAGAGGGTTGGTGACGCAGTAATGCTGCCTCCGGCCGACAGTAGTTGGCTCTGTGTTTCGCGGTAGCGCCGCCGAAGCGCTGCTAACCATGGTTTATACACCACGCTAGCCAGCCGCGCCGCTCGAAGCGGACGTGTCGTGGTCGTAGATAAGCGTAGAGAACCATCCAAGGAACTTGCTACAAAAAGAAGGTGAGAAAAGTGAACGCAGAAAAACAAAACAAGATACTGCGAGCGCTTTTACCGTTGGCCCTTTTGCACACAGTTCTGTAGGTCGCGGCTCTATAGGTAGCCGAATATTTCATTATATCGACTCAAGTGGCCACGACGGCCAAAATCCGTATAAAGGCAGGTCTTTGAAAAGGCAGGCTGCTCAGTTCGGATGCTATGGCGTTGCGCTGCCAAGCCTGACGCTCGCCTCCCCCTTTTCCCAAATGACGTCGTGTCTCATAAGTTTATTTGAAATATAGAGCGAGAAGTTGTACCTTTCTCATGACTGACCATTTGAGATGCACAGGATTATTCAGTTTACCTTGCGTATTTTTCATTGTGGACACTGTACAATTATTGAAAGAGGAGTGTTGCACAGTATATCAATTTCTCTTCGACGCGCGTACAGCTACGTGGTTTCATGGTTTTACTATTTCACGAAATTTCTAATTGTATCCTACCTAGCACAGTATATCAGTGCATACAGTGCATATTGTGCATATACTGTGCATATACTGTGCATATACTGTGCATATACTGTGCATATACTGTGCGCATACTGTTCATATACTGTGCATATACTGTGCATATACTGTGCATATACCGGGCATACTGTGCATATACTTTGCATATACTGTGCATATACTGTGCATATATTGTGCATATACCGGGCATACTGTGCATATACTGTGCATACACAGTATGCACAGTATATCAATTTCTCTTCGACGCGCGTACAGCTACGTGGTTTCATGGTTTTACTATTTCACGAAATTTCTAATTGTATCCTAGCAACCTTTTGAAATACGCCTGCTAGGTGTGAAGGATTCATAAACAGTGTTTGGTCTGCAAGATTTCTGTCAGTTTCTCGTACTCTCGTTAATGTCTGTGTGGGCGTATTCACAAGCTAGACAACTTCATAAGTATATAGTTCTCCTGCACGTAAAACAAGAAAAGAACGGCTAGATGACTTTGAAATGGACTAATACTGTTTCATGCTTTCCGCAGGAGATACAGCTGCGAAGATTGCGCTGGTGGATAGTCACGTTGAAGAAAAAGTACCCTACGCACCTGGTTGCGGACCATTTACTTTCTGTCTTTGGCACATGACCCCGCGAACGCCGTAAAACAGAACAGTTTTTTGACGAACCATCTGCTTCCCCACAATTGCGGTACTGATACAATACCGTGTTTTCAGAAATATTGTCTCTATCCTGCGTACACCATGCAATGCTAAATTATGGCGCAAAGTAAAAGTTATTTAGGTGTTCAAAACGCGCTGTTTAGTCGAGAAAGAGAAATTCTCACTGGCCATAGCAATAAATGAATGGAGAATAATTGTCCCAGAAAACTTCGCAGAAGGCAATAAGGGATAAACGCTGAACCGACAGCTTGAACCGACCTATAAATTCTAGAACGCTGTTATGTACTATCACTGCAAGAAAGCAATATTTTAATGAAGGCTGTAGAATTCGAAGTCTTAACGGGTAATAAAGGAATAATAACATTTATTACAAGGAATACTGTTTTTAACCTTCTCACTTAACCTGCAACAGAAATGAAAACAATACCGAGAGCATGCAAACGCTGCAAGCAATACACAGTTTAGAAAAGCAATTTCTATTCTTAAATGCTTACAGCTATACAAATAATAGTATTCATTGTTATACAACGAGTATAGCAAGAACGCAGGTACACTATAACAGTACATAATTGTATCCTAGCAATCTTTTACTTGGTTTAAAATTATCCTAGCGATCTTTTACTTGGTCTCTATTTCTGTCTACGATGATCTGGTCCGTCTGGCCCAATACGAATTTTTCTACATCTGCGAGGATTTTCTTTTGAGGAAGCCATATGGGCTTTTTTTGCAGAAATTTCTACGATTAGTTTGATGTCTCGTATTCCCTTTATTAATTACTTCTTTGCACCTTGCGGGTTTCCGCAGAACTATTGCGCCAAACTCTTGCCTTTGCTTCGAGTTATTGATGAATTCGACTTCTCCCTGACATCTGATAGCCTAGAACGACAGAAGGCTCAGCTAGTTGGTAAGAATTCATTATGCAAAAAAGAGGTGAGGCGTGTAGACAGGACACAAGAGCAGAGAAGTGGACAACACGAACGCCGACTATCAACTGAAGGGAGCACTGTGGCGAAAAAAAGAACGAAGACACAAAGCTCACCTGCGCAAGCTCTGGAATGGTAACATCACGTGTCAGTCGGGTACATGTGGCGGTCTATGTGAGAGACAACTCTTAAGACAGTTAATCTCTTCCTTATGTAAAGTAATCAAAGGATGACTCACGCACGCAATTCTACCATTGTAGATATGCCATGCCTCTACCGTAAGACGCGTCCCTTCATTCTTATGCCTGTACAATATCGCGCATTCACCTAACTCTGGCGTGCAGTTACAATCATGGCAATGTAAAGAATGATTAGAAGGCGATACACCGGTTAACGACCTTTTATGTTCCATTAGCCTCTGATTGATACACCGCCCCGTTTGCCCTACGTAGAACTGGCCTCATAATTGCACGTAATTAGAGAAGTAGAGAAGTTTTGTCCACTTCTCTACTCTTGCGTCCTGTCTGCACGCCTCACCTTTTTTTGCATAATGAATCTGATAGCCGCCTGGTTAGCTGAAATGGTAGAGCGGCTGCCCCGGAAAGGCGGTGGTCCCGGGTTGAAGTCCCGGACAAGGACAAATTTTTGTTCAACTGCGAGGCTTTTCTTTCGAGGGACCCATATGGGATCCTTCTTAGCAATTGCTACGATTGGGTTGGTGTCTTATTTTGCCTTTATTCTTCATTTTGCCTACGTATTCCATCTGGGCTATCTAGAATCGTGGCAACTGTTTCTCTGCCGACTATGGCTAGTAGCGTCTTTCATGAATTCATTTGCTTGCCGCATTGGAATGACTTACAGTGCTATCTGTGATGGTTGCGGCAGCGCGGAAACAATCGAACATATCCTTTGTCGTTATCCTCGCTACAGCTCCCAGTGACAGTTGCTCGTGACGTCCTTGGCACGCCTCGATGGCCGGTCGTTTTCTAAGCACACAATTTTGGAGTGCCGGCTGATGCGACCTTCACACCAGAAAGCGGTGAATGCTTTACTGAGGTTTCTGCGGTCAAGCGACCAGCTTGAGTGACTGCGACACTCCTGCGTTCCTTTGCTTTGGAGTGTTTCTAATTTTCTCCCTCTCCCACTCTTTTCATGGGTCTGAATTTCTAAAGATCTTTTTGTATCCCCTTATTTCTTCTCCAGTTCAGGGTAGCAAACTGAATATGTATCTTCCGGTTAGCCTCCGTGCCTTTCTCATCTTTTATCTCTCTCTCTCCCTCTACTTTCTCAATTACTTTTCTCCCCCTTGCGCGCTTCCGCACAACTACTACACTAAACAAAATGAAGAAATAAAAGGCTGAATAAGAGTAGTCACAATGCGTAGCAGGAGGGCACGAGAGATTCATGCGCGGTAACTTTCATGCGTAAGCCTTCTTAGGGTACATGGCGCACTTTTCGAGAGTCACTTCTCTATTTCTGTCTATGGTTGTTTCAATCTATGCATGTTTGTGTCTAACTACCTAGTCGGGTCACTGGGTGTTCCATGGTCGAGTGCGTAGCGCATCGGAATGCTGCGCCTAGTGAGCGAGTTACAGAACCAAGCATTGGGCAATCTTCGGTCACTGAGTATGTGGCAATGTATACATAAGTGCCACTCTTCAATGAACCTCTTTCACGCCGACACGGGTTACAGTTCAATAAAACTCTTTGAAAAACTCTTTGACACCGACTTGGATTACTGGGAATGTTCAAGGCAAGCTATTCTGCTTTTCAAATAAACCTTTTTGATGCATACGTGGGTCACTGGGCGTGTGTTAATCAAAGTGTGCGCTGGTAGATGAAAGCCTCTGACACCAACTTGGCTGACTAGGTATGTGCCACTCCGCAATGGCGTGCCACTCTGTAAGATCCTGTGAATTTTTCTGATTCTCGGTGGAATGAAATCCAGGTAACAAAGGTCCATTTAGGACAGCAACCCATTGCTTTAGCAGGCTGTGCCGTGAATGCACTTCGTATGTGCCACTCGTCAATGAACATCTCGTCAAGAGGGGTCACCGAGTAGGTGCCACTGAGTGTGCGTCAACCGAGGCAAGATTTCTCAGCGTTCGCAGGCAGCCCTACGCCACGCTTTTTACCTCGAAGGCCATGTGCGGACATCTCGGCAGTGCCAGCAGACGGCGCAGTGTTTCAAGAAAGAAGCAAAAGTTTACAGCCTGTTTGCTGCATCACGCGCCCCTCAGGGGCGTCTGCGTTAGCAGGCATTTGGTGCGTTGCGACACCACGTACCCGAGCACATGAGGGTTAGACCCTCCTGCGTTTAACCGTGCGTGGCTTGTCCGATGAAAAGAGGATTCTGGGGGTTGAGCCGATGCTGAGTGTTCGGACGTTTAAGGCCTCTTGGCGGAGGTAACATACACCTTTGGCCTCGGCTTCACGTAGAGGGAACCCCCAGACTGACCCATCCGGGAGAAATCGGTAGTGGCGTTTTCCTATCCTCCTCTCCAGTCTTCATATTTCTCTCTCACTTTTAATCTTTCCTGTCTTCTCCTCTCTTCTGCGTTACTTTCAATTTTCTAGGCAGCAAGGTTAGCCCACCTTGGAAATGTCATATTCCGTAATAAGGGTAGCGTACCGTTGCCGTTTGCAGTACATGTTTTTACAGGCCTTGCAGCGTCCGCTCGTAGGGCTCCATGATGGGTTGCTGGCCTTACCATAGAAAACTACACATTGATCTATGGCTACTACCTTCCCCCCACTCCCTGATCGACCTCAGAGAAGAGGGCGCGCCGATGAAGTCTTCCAGTTTTTTTTGGTCGCGAAAGAAATTCATTCCCCCGCTTCCATGTTATTCATTCTGAAAAACCAGGCAAACCAGTGCGAAAATTTCGCCATTCCTGGTTTTGAAGTCTCATATCGAAGTTTTTGGTGCAGGTTATAAAGCATCGATGATGGCAAGCGATGATCTCCGCTTGGAGCTCTGCGACTAGAAACAGTATGAAAAACTGCCCAATCTAGTGCCATTTGGGGATGCCCGAGTAACAGTAACCCTACACCGTACTATGAATACCTCCCATGGTGTGGCGTTGTCTCAGATGATGACCTGTTGGTGCTAACAGAAGTTTAACTCCTGGAGGACTTCAATGGGAGAAAGTCGTCAGCGTTAAACAAATTAAGATGACGCATGACAGAAGAAAATGTAGACCAAGCACCTGATACTTACATTCGGTTCAAGTGTTCTACATGAGTCGCCTACATCAAGCTCGGTGTTAGACCATACGTGCCACATCGCCTCAGATATTTCAAATGCCAGCGTTTCGGCAACAGTTCACATAACTGCAGAGGTCGCTAAAGTTGTGCGAAGTGCATGGCCCATAAACAAACCGCTGAATCTTGCGAGAAATCTATCCACTGTGTACACTGTGATGGGGAACACGCCACCTACTCACTGTCGTGCCCATCCTAGAAAAAAGAAAATGAAATAGTAACAATTAAAGCAAAGGAAAACATAACTTTCAAGGAGGCAGCCAGGCGGGTATCCTACCTGCCGAAGAACACCTTTGCCGATGTGACGCGTCAAGGGGCGGCGACACAACGGCTTCCGGCGGCTGTCCAGCCCACACCCACTGAGCCGGTGGTGGCGCCATCTGCCTTCCCCCCTTGGCTACAGCTAGCGCTGTGTCACCATCCCAGAAGAAGGGACCATCGACCTCTGGGCCGGTGGCCTCAAAGGTCTCATCCGAACTGTCGAGGCCTTTTCGCCAAGCGCAGCGCTCGGAAGAGCGTGTGTCCAGCGCCTCTTGCGAGGCGATGGACACAATAACCAAACTGATGGCGCCGCCAGCGCCTAAGAAGCGGCGAGTCTCTCGCGATCGCTCTAAAAAAGACAAACATTGCGTCAGGGTGCCTGAAAGGGCCCGTGAGCTAATCTTTGTCTCTTAAACACACAGAACTAAACAAATTTATCATAATGGAGACACAAATACTACATTGGAATGTTAGACGACTTCTTTATAACCTTGATGACATTACAGAACTCCTACACAAACATAATCCAAAGCTGCTGTGTTTTCAGGCTACTTATCCTAAATCTACAGAGAGAAGCTTTCTCCGGCAATACCCTATTAGACAGCTTTAGTTTAGCGTTTGTCGCCTTAAGTACTGTCGGCCAAGAAGTAAACGGACCACGGCTTAGGTGGCTGGAGCGGCTGCGGGGCCACCCCGGGGCTCTGCTATATCGCTCCGCGCGCTGATGACGAGAGTGCTCCGAGTGACGCCAGACTTTGCCCTCTCTCTCACGCGTGGCCTTATCATGCTTGATAAATTTCTTTTGCGCCGTTTGGTTGCTCTGCTGCTCACGGTCGCGACGAAGGGGACCGTGCATTGCCCGTAGTCTAGCACATGGCGCTGTCGCACAGTAGCGGTCGGCCGCCGGGAATCAAACCGCGGCACTGAGAAGGAACGAATACCCGTCCTGATTGTTGTTTTGCTTATTTTCACCTTACCTTTCATATTAGTGCATGTCGCCGGTGTCCACCGCTGCTCAATTTAGCAGCAACGGCGGCTACGGTGACGCGCGAACCTTAACGCCAGGGCGATAAGTTACGTGATGTGGAAAGTTGGGCTAGTTTGTGATTAATCATCATACCTTGACGGTGAAGCTGCGCACTGACATGGACACAGTGGAGACACACAAGAAACGCAGACGACACACGCAGTGAGTGTCGTCTTTTCATGTGTGTCTTCACTGGGTCCGTGTCCGTGTGCTGCTTCACCGGCAAGGTAAGGAATAAGTTACAGGCGTCAAGCTTTACTGCTTACTGCAGGTACGGCTTTTCTGTCGAGATTACTTTTCCGGCATCGTCTCCCGCAGTGGGTTTAATAGTCATATCAGCGACGCCTCTGAAAATTGCTTTGAAATAAGAGGCGGTCTGCCAGAGCCAAGGCGCTTCACGAAAGATACCAAAGCAACCAGCACACCGCTTATGTCGATGCAGCAAAGCAAAATCACCAAACTTACGTAGTGAGCGTCGTGACCGGAGAGGGAAGTATCCTCAACGCCGCGACCATAAAAACAGCGTCCACCGTGGAAGCGGAAGAGACTGCCATTGCTTTGGCCATCATGAATCCCTCCGTGCGAACTATCATAAGCGACTCCAAAAGGGCAATAGTCAACTTTTCGAGAGGCAGCATAGGCGTCCTACGGGACTTTAATAATGAAAACACTGTTGAACTCGTATGGGTCCCTGCCCATTCGGGGAATCAAGGGAATGAGGAGGCGCACTGGGTAGCCCGAGGTCTAATCAACCGGGAGGTGTGCCCCTCAGACTCGGATCCCATGGATGAGGCACCGACGACATACCACGAAATAACAAACTATTACAAGCAAAAAAGGCGAATATACCCGCCTCCAAACGCAAGCCTCACGCGAGCGCAAGCCTCGATCCTGCGTCGAATCCAAACTAAATCGTTCCCCAGCCCACATTGGCTAGCCATAATTACCAACGGGCAATGGAACCCAATATGTCAAAACTGCACAAATCAAACATTGGCTACCCAAAATCACATTCCTTGGGGGTGCGAGGGCTTACCCCCTCCCAGGTCGCTCCTGCCAGCTCCCTCACAACAGACGTGGGAAGAGCTGCTGAGAACGCCGGAAGAAAAAGTACAAAAAGCCCTCGTTGCCTGGGCCGAAAGGGTCGCTCCTCGTGAGGGGCCATTCTAGGACTCGGGCCTGCCAGATCACAACTGAGCAGAGTCTCAATAAAGTTGTTACCACCACCACCACCACCACTAGCTACTACAATGCATAGGCAGGTATGTAACTTTGCGAAAGTACCGTCAGGAAGAGATGAGTGGGAAGACGAACCGGATACACTAGTCAGTCGTGAAAGTTTATACACGGAAGCATTCCATGGCTTCAAGGGGTCCTGAGTGCGATGAAAACTTCCCGTCGACCGCGATGACTTCGCTTACTCGCCTTGACATCGAGTCACAGAGCGCCGCCGCTATAGCTTCGGACGTCCGCGCAGCGCTTCCCACACTAGTTGTTCTCTGTTCCTACTCTGCAACATATCGCACCGGCGTGAAAGACCGCACGTCATCGTAGCCGCCATTGCGCCTGCTTGCGTGATGTTGCCTAAAATCGAGCAGCAGTGGATGCCGGCGGCATGCACTAACATGAAAGATAAGGTGAATATAAGCAAAAAATTAGAACGGGTCTTCGTTTCTTCTCAGTGCCGGGGCTTGAGGCCACGCGGCCGTCCGCTACTGTGCGACAGCACCACGTGCTAGGCTAAGGGCGATGCACGGTCCCCTTCGTCGCGACCATCAGCAGTAGAGCAACTGAACGGTGCACTAGAAATTGATTAATCGTGATGAGGTACCGCGTGAGAGTGAGGGCGAAATCTGGCGTCACTCGGGGCAGTCTCGCCGTCAGCGCGCCGAGCGAGATAGTAGCGCCCCGGTGTGGCCCCGCAGCCGCTCCGGCGACCTAAGCCGTGGTCCGTTAACTTTTTTGGCCGATAGTACGTTAAACGTGAACACCTTTGCGGGACGTTACGGTGCGTGTCCGTTCAAGTGTTTTAGTTTACGTTACAGAAACATAAACGTAAAAAAATGTTATAAAGAAGGGCGCCGTCTGGTGCCTCGTGCCAAACTAATCCAAGCCAAGACGATCCATTAGTAACCAGCCTGCTGTTTCTATGTGAACGCGTCTAGTTAGGCGTACGGGCGCCAGAATCGCTGAACCATCTGAGAAAATCGACGCGCTATGCGCTCGTAACTATCCTTTCAGGTTAGTTTAGAGAAAGCGAAAGCTCATTAGAATAGTTACTGGCGATCAATGCGAGTGAGATCGTAGTCATCACGAGAATTCGAGCTTAAGCGGGGGCCATGAGTGCTGCCATGTTCGACAACGCTATTTCTTAGCGTGCGTAAACATTACGCACGTTAAACTCGCCAAATAACGTACGTTATCATACCGCACGTAAACCACAAAAACCCAATAAAGTTCCGAGCATGGGCAGTGAGGACGACGCTGTTTGTTTACGAACATAATGCTTTTACGTTCGGTTGCAAACGCTAAACTAAAGCTGTCTATTATCCGGAAAGACCAAGAGGACACTGCTGTGTCGTCCAGCGGTGTAGCATTAGCTGCCAACAAGCCTTTAGCTTGTAAACATGTGGCCCTTCAGACGCCGCTTGAGGCAGTGTCAGTTCGGATAATTCTTTTCAGTAAGTTGGGGCGCTATAACGTAAAACTATTCCAAACTTTTCTATTCCATTTCTGCTATCAGCCCTCCGCGATTGACCAAACACTTTTTTGAACCACCCCCACTTCACCTGTCTGTCACGCGACGTCACGAGAACCGCGATACCTCCCGATCTGATATGATGTGTACACACTGATTATGCATGATTTGACCGAAAAAAGAAAAAGTTATTACTGATTCGACGCCTTTTCGCCATTAGCCCCCGGCTATTGGTCAGAAGTTTTCAGGCTGCACCCACTTCACCTGCAAGTCACGGGACGTCACAAAACCGCGAAAACTCACCGCGTCAAAGTGACATGAACACATAAAAGATGCATTAATATGCCGAACAAAACTGAATTTTGTTCTGAATAGCCGCAGGCTGCCCCGTTCCGAAAGGAATAAAATATGGCTGCCGCCGATCACTCAGGCGCTGGCTACTCGCACCTGCAGGAGAGCATGGGTTTACTTGCGTATAATAAATCTTCTTGCGTAGCCGCGTAATGTTTTCGAGCACTTTCAGCACGTTTACGATCTCATTCGGCCAACTCTTTTTTGCTGAGTATCCGTTCTAGCGTCATTCTTAAGCTTCCGTTGCATGCCGCCGCGATATTCGACCAGCTACTGCAAGCTAAGTAAGGAAAGTGGACCAATAGCAGACGCCGGCACCACCCTCTTCATCCAGTTATCGATTTTCAGTGCACTGGCTCTGCCCCATCGAATCCCTCTCCCCTTGAGCATTCTCCTCACCTCTTGTCAGCCAATTAGATACGACAAGCCACTCAGTGTAGGCAATTTTATTCGTTTTTCAAGCAAGCAAACGTGACCTCCTATGAACGAGTACAGCGTTTGATTGGTGTGTTCTGACAACCCTGCGGGTGACCGCCCGGTGCTTGCGTCGGTGGCTACGCAAATTTGACATCAGGATATTGGAATAAAAACATACTGGAATAGTTTTACGTTATAGGGCCCTTGGTAACTGTTCGCTATATATATATATATATATATATATATATATATATATATATATACGGAAGAATTATTACCTCGAAAAAACTGAGTTTTATAACCTCATTGATCAACTTCCTGAGCGGCTCGTGGGTAATTTTGACGCTCACGATACGATGTGGGAGACTCGCGATGCGACGTGAGAGGTCGAGTCATAGAGAACTTCTTAGGAAACACCGGTACATACCTGTTGAATCAAAATGAACCAACTTATTATAATATGTTGCACAATTCTCATGCTTCTATAGACCTATCTATTGGCTCGGCAGCTCTCATCTCTTACTTAGACTGGAGCGTTAATAGACACCTTTAGCGTGTCCACTATTACCGCCAACAGGGGCGGTTTCGGCGGATTACCGGATGGTCGGTTGCGTAAACGTGAGCGGCCGGAGCAGTGCAGCCGCCTGGTGTTGTAGAGCTCAATCAGACAAACACAGAGCTAAAATTGCAGTAGCCTACTTTATTCTGCTTCGCTGCTGGTGCAAATTTTCGGCAGTGGCGTAATTGTGTTCACAATTACGCCGCTGTCGAAAAGTGACACCCCAGCAAAGAAGGATATAGTAATTGGCTCTGTGTTTAGGTGGTTGAGCTTTGCACCACCAGCTGGTGCCACCAATCTGGCCGCTCACGTTTACGCCCCCGACCATCCGGTAATCCGCCCAAACCGCCCCGGTTTGCTGGAATAGCGGACACGCATGTCTCTAATAAGAATCCTTACGCACGTGACCATATTCCTGTAATTTTAAAGTTAATACAACAGCACGAATATCCTGCACATGCGCCTAGGTGGAAGCTAGAGTCTGCTGAATGGAACCAGTTTAAATAATCAACCTACATATCATGACATTTTCTCGCCAATTGCGGTAGTGTATTTTACCGCTTTTACCATCGAAGGAGCAAAAACCTTCATTCCACAATCAAACGGCAGCTAACCCGGAAGATAAGTTCCGTGGTGGAATGATGTGTGCCAGGAGACGCAGGAAAAGCAAAATAAAGTGTGGTGCATATTGCCCCAATCCCCAATAGTAGGAAATTTGATAGAATTTTAAAACATTAGTACACATGGAAGGCGAACGTGACGGGAAGCTAAGAAGGTAAGCTGGGAGATGTTCTTGTGCGGCATTAACTCACACACACAGTAGGCAAAAATATGGAATGGGCTAAGGAGGCTTAAGGGATAAAAAACTCATCCATTGCCCCTGGTTTATAGAGAAGGAAACAAGTTGGAAGACTAGGCAGACGCTCTCGGTTAACACTTCGATCGCGTGTCTAGATACTCACACTCTTCCATGCTATCAGGGCTGCTGGGTATCTCCCACCTAAACGGAAAGAAGCTTTTGTAATCCCAGTTTGAAGCACGGTAATGAGACTTCATTGCTCACCAGCTACCGTCCTAGAGCGCTTGCGAGCTGCCTTTGTATGCTTTTTTGAGAAAATGATTATTCGCCATCTCGTACATTTCCTAGACTCGAGCAAATAAATGCTTGACCCATTTCAATGTCGCTTTAGGGAAGGCCGATCTACAACCTACCATCTCGTGCTCATTGAAGCAAACATCCGTGATGGATTTGTACTCACGCAGTACTTTTAGTCTATATTTCTCGATATGGCAGAGGCGTATGACACGTTATGGCGGTATGCTATACTACTATCACACATGGCCATTCCAGGAATTATGCTCAACACTATAGGAAGCTGCCTGTCCAACAGTACTTTCCGATTCTGAATCGGCAATGTATTGCCCCTTTCATCTATACAAGAAACTGGTGTAGTTGAAGGAGGCGTGCTCAGCTGCACGCTCTTCGTTGTTAAGCTGACCTCGATCCTTGAATCGCTACCTCCAGCAATTATGTATTCTGTCTATGTAGACGATGTACAGTTAGGCTTGAAATCTTGTAACTTCGCTGTTTGTGAACGACAGCTACAGCAAGGCGTAGACAAAGTCTCTAAATGGGCAGAAGAAAGCGGATTCAATCTTAACCCCTAGAAAAGTTGCTGTATACTTTTCTTAAGAAACAGAGGACTGGTTCCAGATTCCAGTATCGTACTGCATGGACAACAAATACCCGTGAGTAAGTACCACAAGTTTAGGTATTGTGTTTGATGCAAAATTTACCTCATCCCACACATTAAATATATGCTGGTAAAATGCCTAAACGCAACGAAATTCCTGAAAATTCTGTGTCATACAACATGGGGCAGTGGCATGAACTGTTTAATGAGTATTTACAAGAGCCTCATCCGATCACGATTGGACTATGGTGCCGTGATCTATCACTACATTCCCGTGCGCGCTAAATATGCTAGGTCCCGTCCACTATCTACGTATCTGCCTGGCCACTGGCACTTTCAGAACAAGTCCTATTGAAAGTTAATGCGTAGAAGAAGATTAGTGGTCATTCCATCTGCAGTGGACATGTATCAGCCGAACATATTGTCTGAGAGTTCACTCTATTCATCAGCATCCATGTTCTAATACCGTTAACGGTATCACATGTGCTACATTTTTTATCGGAACCGTCGCTCTGTAAGACAGCGTTTTTCACTGCGTGTGAGGGAGCTTAGCGTTGAAATGGATGTCCGAATACTCGAACACCGCTTAATGCTTCCAGGTAAGCTACTACCGCCTTGGGAGTGGCTGCTGATAGAATGCGAGATATATTTTCGAGTAATTACAAAGCATGCTCCAGAGCTCGAAATCCGCAATGCATTTCATAGAACTCCAGTACAAGCGCTCCTGCACACAGTTCTACACAGACGCATCGAAGTCACATGCCGGGGTGTCCATTGTAGACGTGGGTCCTTCCTTCTCGTAGTCCCATGTACTGCATCCCGAATCATGTATATTTACGGCTGAGACCTACTCAGACATAATCACGCCGAACAGATGTCCTGTTCTGTCATCTTAGAATAGAACACATATTTGGCACCCATAATTTTCCACTTACTGTAAATGAACCTCCATCACGTGGTAGATGCGGACAATGGCTGGCCATCCTCCACGTCATTCTAGAGTATCGGGAAGCCGAAACTGAGCGAAAGAGACATTTTAGTTTACCATATCGGCAGCACATCCCTCTTCATCCTGTAATGTTTCTCGGTCCAGAAAAATTCTTGATACCAACACAGTCCTAGGTTTCCTGAAAGATGCTGTCTTACATACTGTCACAGTCGGTAATGTGGGAAGAGGAGGACGATGATGGTGGCCTCGGAGACGACGAAGAAGAGTGTAGCATTATCGCTGCTCTACGCTTACTAGCTCATTCATTCATTCATTCATTCATTCATTCATTCATTCATTCATTCATCGCACATTGCTGAGCGTTCATATGCACCGGTGCGCCACGCATTTCTAAGGCCACGCGCAGGCATCGTGATGGACACACGAAATTATGCCTAGTGTCCTTAGGAAAGCGCCGAAGAGGAGTCTCGCTGCAGTACATGCCTCACACATAACGCGTTGCGACGGTAACAGCTCGTTGTGTCGCTATATTAATTTATTGCTAAACCATTACCATGGACATTACCATCGTGAGAAGGGTTCTGCCGATTTTTAATACGTTGGGATCCTTAGTCTAGTGTACCTACTTTTCGAGGGCTAACTATGTATCTATGTATATATGCATGTTTGTATGATCATCACCAGCCTATTTTTACGTCCACTGCAAGACGAAAGCGTCTTTCAGCGATTTATGGTTATCTCTGTCTTACACTAGCTGATTCTAAATGACTCGTTCCCAGTTCCCAATTCGATCACCCTACCTAAACTTCTCCAGTCCATGATTCCTCTTCCTTTCTACTGGCTATCATTCTGTACCTCAAACGCTCGACAGGTTGTCTTGTCTACACATTACATGACCCGCTGTGCGCCAATTTTTCTCTCTTAATCTCTAATATCATATCGGCGACGCCCATCTGTTCTCTGATCCACACCGCCCTCTTCCTATCTCTTAACGTTAGGCCTAATATTTTCCATTTTATCATCCCTTGCGCAGTCCTTAACTTGCTTTGGAACTTGTTCGTCAACCTCCTAGATCTGCCCCGTATTTTAGCACCGGTAGAATGCAAGTATTGTAGACTTTTCTCTTCAACGACGACGGTAAGCTCCCAGTTAGGATTTGGTGATGTGTGCCGTATGTGCACTAAGCCATTTTTTTATTTTGTAAAGTTTCGTGTCATGGCCATGGTCCCCTGTGAGTAATTAACCTACATCGGCGTGCTCTTGTGTGTACTGAAGAGGCTGACTGACGATCCCGAATTGTTGGTTTCGTGCCAGGCTGTTTAACAATACCTTAGTTTCTTGCATAATAATCTTCAACTAACGCCAATTTTCTTTATGCATTTTTAATATGACGTTGTTAATATATATTGTGATATTCCATATGATATGTCATAATATGATATCGAGCACTATGACGAATTCATTCACCTGAACGCGTCTCTAAAGCGCGCATTCCACGTGATTGCACTATCTTAAACTTGGCTCAGTAACTGCTCTGATAGTGCTAATCCCAGTCCTGGCTACCTGCTTGAAATGACAGAGTGAACTTGTCATATCAGGTGCACACAACGTCGTCACACGGAGGCGTGGTACTTTGCACCAACGCAACAGTATACTATAGTGCTAGGCATGACATGGCAATTACGCCAGGCTTATGTGAAGATTTCTTTATTGAAATTTAACCTGATTGTACCACGAAAGGCTTGCTACTACACAAGACTAAAAAAAAAACGCTTACAGGTGTTGTATATAGGTTACCGCTTAACAAACCAGAACATTTTATTTAAGAACTCGGAAAACTACTCGGGGCTCACATTACACCTAACACTTATGCCATTTTATTGGGCGATATTAATATTCACGTCGCTCAAAACAAGACTACTAGTTAGTTTTATATTGATTTTCTCGCTGACGAAGGCCTGTTGCAGCTAATAACATCGGTCACTGGTTTAAAAAGCACGTGGCAGAGTATACTTGACCATATTATAACGAGTCATCTATCACCAATGTTTGGTACAGGCACCATCTCAATGGACATTACTGATCATTTCCTAGTTTTAGCAATTTCCAACCCGTCTAATCAAACAACAAAAGCTAAAATCACAAGCACAAGTTACAAGATTTCCCTCTCTTTAGCATTCGAAAACAGGCAAGGAATGTATTCCGCAGAATCAATTGAGGATAAATTTAATACATTTAAAAGCATTTTGCGACGTCCCATGATGGTAGGAATGACCACTATCACAGCAACCAGAAGTAATTACAAACGCAAACCATGGATAACCTCTGGGATTATGCGCTCCAGTAATCATAAGAATACCATGTAAAAAATATTAAAGCGACAACCACATAACGTTAACCTTTGAGGTAGGTAGAAGCGTTACAAACACCACCTTATTAAACTTTTGGAAATTTCGAAACATAACTACTTCAATTCGAACTTAACTGAAGCAAATAACAACAGTACCTCAACATGTAAAGTTTTTGAAGAAGCCCTCTATAAATAAAAGAGGGTTAGCAATGTGCAAGAAATTTTTTATGATGATATGTTTCCAACCTAATAATACCACTATAAGCAATGATTTTATTAATCATTGTGCACATGCACGTGCTACCAACAACCGAATTTCTTGAAACATCGATATTTGCCTTCCAAGCTCGAAAAATGTAAATTCGTTTTTCCGTCACCCTGCCACAGAAGACGAAATTAAGAAAATTATTCTTGGAATGAAAAACATGAATAGGCGACGAGGGCACGTCAGTTAAACTTAGAAAGAACTTATCTGCACTTTCAGCTCCACGCTTGCCACACGTTATCAATAATATTTTAAAACTGTTTGGTTTCCTTCAAAATTAAAGTTCACCAAAGCAATTCAAGCGCTTCAAAAAGGTAGCAAGGTGAAACTCACGAATTACCGCTCAATCGCCATTCTGTAAGCATTTGCCAAAGTTGTCGAAGGGGTGCTGCATCGTAGGCTCAATAATTTTTTTAGAAACAGTTTGTACCCAGTTGATCAATACGGCTATAGAACGCGGAAGTCAACAGAACATGCTCCGCTCAAAAGGGTTGAAAAAACTAAATTACATTTTGAAAATAAGTTACTTGCAATAGGCATTTTCGTGGACCTCACGAAACTGTTCGATGTGCTTAACCATGGCACATTGTTAACCAAATTAGACACCACGGAAAGCTTAGGCAGGCGCTAGCGCTCTTGTTTAACTAATAGATAATAAAAAGCATTATGTACGCGTAAACGGTCTGTCATCATCACGATGTACAATAAATAGTGGTGTTCTACAAGGATAAATTCAAAAACCATTTTTGTTCTGAAATTATAATAAAGATCTATCATTCGTTACATTTGAAGAATATACCCTTTAACGTAATAGTTCTGTGGAGAACCGCAAATCGGAGAGAAGAAATTTATAATGGGAAAACGAGACGATTTGGTGGATGCCTCTTTCTCCCTATAATAATTTCTTCTCTTCACACTGCGGGTTTCACTAGAACTATTACGTCAATCTCTTGCCTTTGCTTCGAGTTGTTGTTGACAAGTTTAACTTCGCCCTGCCGCCTACTAGCCGCCTGGTTAACCCAGATGGTAGAGCGGTTGCCCCGGAAAGGCAGAGGTGCCGCGTTCGAGACCCGGACCAGGACGAATTTTTCTTCAACTGTGAGGCTTTTCTTTTGAGAAACCAATGTGGGCTTCCTTTGTAGCAATTGCTACGATTGGATGGACGCCTTTTTTTTTGCTCTTTATTAATGTACCCTTTAGCACACAATGCTAACATACGTATAACAGCGACAAATGATAATGAGCTGTACGGCAAAGCTACAACAGGCCTAGAAATTATTCTGGCTTCTTGTAAATAAGCTTCTCGTCAACACCGCTAAAATAACTGTCATCTTTGCCGCTAAAATATTCATTTTACGTCTAATAACTCCCTCGTAATGAGTAACACACCACTAGAACGATTCAGTAATGCAAAATTTCTTGGTGTCCACTTGGACGCACAGCTTTCATGGCACACACATGTTCATAAAACAACAATGAATATTTACAAGAAAATACCCCTTCTTTACAGGTACCGTTGCATTTTCCTGTTGAAGACATTCTCAAACATTATTTCATATATTCACATATTACATATCCTATATCAATTTATGGATTAAACTACCAGACAATGATGAAACTCCTGAATATAGCACAGAACAGAGCACTATGTGCAATTCTTTTTACACAGAAAACGGACTCACTTTCATATGCTTATGGATTACTAAACATACAATCCATACCAGTTTGTATCAATTATCGTGTTGCGCTACTTGCTTACAAACATTAACATAAGGCTGTCTTATACCCGTCAATAACGTTAACATATCAAAAACCCACATATTCACCACGTTCTACCTCAATTGTACCATTATGCATAAGCTACATAAGAACTAACTATGCGTAATGGAGAGTGCGCAATCGCATACACCAGCCGCCTCGTATCACCCGCCGAGAGGAATTTTTCAGTTACCGAATGGGATTGCCTTTTACTCGTTGTACCACGCCATCTCCCGACATCAGTTCTTGAGTAGTTGCATGATGCCCCTACTGCAGGCCACCTCGGCTCTTCGCGTTCCTACGACCGCGTACGGCGCCGCTTCTACTGGTCACAACTATACCGCTCAGTGCAGCGCTACGTCGCAGCCTGTGCGCTTTGTCAGCACCACAAAAAACCTGCTGTGCTGCGCGTTGGACGCCTTCACCCCATTTATGTGCCCTCAGAATCATTCTTTCGCGTTGATCTCGATCGTCTCGATTCTTGTCGGACGTTCAAATCTGGCAATAAGTGGAGCGTCGTCGCGACTGATTACGCGACCCGGTACGCGATCACGCGAGCTTTGTGCACAAGCTGTGCAACTGACGTGGCAGATTTCCCTTTACATGACGTCATCCTCCATCACGGCTCACACCGGCAGCTCCTTACTGGCTGCGGCCGCACCTTCTTGTGTCGAGTAGTTAAAATCTAGTTCGCTCCTGTTCTACCGAGCAGACGCTTTCCACCGCCTACCACCAGCAGACAAACGGACTGACGAAGCGGCTCAATCGCACGTTGACAGGAATACTATGTACGTTTCCGACGGCCACAGTGGTTGGGAACCGGCTCCCGGCTGACTAAGTCTCAGGCCGCGCAGAAAATCTGGTACGATAGCAGACATCGGGACGCTCAAATTCCTGTTAGATGCGTGTCCTCCTATGGAAACCATGTCGCCGCGTCCCCTTTTCTGAAAAGCGGCAGCCGCTCTACACAGGGCCCTACACAATATTTCGTCATCCTGGCGATGTCAACTACTCGATCGCTCCTCTGGACTCGTGTGTTCGCACGGATGTTGTGCACGTGTCCCGGCTGAAGCTTTACTTTGCCGGGACTTCACGTTCCTTGTATAATCGGGGTTTGTTATGACGCCAGTCAGAAAAAGACAATTTCACGTGTAGAGGTGGAATCGCTCTCGACAGCCGTCTTGCTAATGTACGGTTGTCTCTCTCGTAAATATTAGAAATACATCTTTGTTTCTTCTGCAACTTCGCATTATTGGCATGATCTAGTGATGGTGAAGAAAGCAGCAAAGCTTTGAGTGACGAAACTAGCGCTTTATTGGGCGAACCTGTTCCCTCAAAAAAAAAAAAAAAAGCTACGCTCAAGGAACAATGACAGCGACGAACACATTCGGCAATCGTCGAAAGTTTGATCTGGTGGTCAAGCGCGGCAGCTTTTATACATGAGTCATCGAAGGTTCCCGTGTAAGTGCTCGTGCCCTCCTGTCTTCTTCACAGTTCTAAACAATTTGCGTTGCTCATGCAATCGATTACACCAGCTTCGGTTACAACAGAACCATCTATAACATTCGAGAAACTTCCTATGTATGTGAGTGCGCCCCGCGCTGAGTGATATTGTTTCTTAGACGGTGAAAAGTGCTCACCCGAAAAAGATAAGCATGGCCACGTGTCAGTGCCCCCGTAATAAAAAGCATCGCCCGATGCTACAAACATAACAGGAGAGCGATACACGAAAACACGCTTGTTAAACAGAAGTCACAGAACAACAAAGAAACAAAGTCCCCCCCCCTCCCCCCCCCCAAAGTAATACAGTCCAAAAAAGAAAGTTCAGCGCAACGTGGACTGCTTCAGGTCGTGAGCGCCGCTGCTGTGATATGCTGTGATCGCGAAATGTTGTCTGGCACGACCTCACAGTCGAGTGCTCCTATGCCTCAGATGATCTTGTAGCGTCCGAAATAGTGCCATAAGGGCTTCTCGCTAAGTCCTCGTCGACGCACTGGCATCCAAACCTACACACGTTCACCGGGATGGTACTGGACGTAGCGTCGTCAAAGGTTGTAGCGTCGGCTGTCGGTCCTCTGCTGGTACTTAATCCGCAGGCGGCCGAGCGGTCGGGCTTCGGCGCACTGGAGATAGGTAGCGGCGTCAAGATTCTCTTCGTCGGTGACGTGCGGCAGCATGGCGTTGAGAGTTGTCGTCGGGTTCCAGCCGTAAACCAGCTTGAATGGCATGATAGGTGTTGTTTCTTGCACCGCCGTGTTCTAAACGAAGGTTACGTACGGCAGGACGGCACCTTAGGTGTTGTTTGCGCCGAATGTCAATCTTCCTGGGGTAGCTGCGCTGGGCGGCGGGCGGGCGTGCTGGCGGCGACCGCGGTGGATGACGGAATTACGGCGTTACGGGACCCTGGCGCGGTCGCGAAAGAGGACTTGGACGGCGCGCAACGGCGGCGTAGGTTTTGAGCGTACAGTTTCGGGCAACAATACACTACTTTCGTCACGGACAGTTTTGGTGCTTTCTTCGTCGTCACTACCCCGCACCTCCACCAGATGTCACGTGGTAGTGACGCTGAAGAAGCATCGAAACTGTGAGTGACGTAACCAGAGTTTTATTGGGCGGTAACGTGGTTTATGCGACACGGGGCCCTGACGATATCACAATAATCTTTTCGGCATGAATGTTGTTTCCCTTTTGTCAAGTCCGCACGGAGGAGGGTGAAGCTCGCACCTGCACGGGCTCATTGTCTGGAAGCTGACTCACATCAATTAATTTCGTCCAAGTGGGAAGACAGAGAAGACAGAAATATTAACGCCAAATTAGCAATATAGAAAGGATGCAGAAGAATCGATGCCTACTGGTTACCGGCCAGAGCTAACACTTTGTTGAATAAAATGTTGCACTGCGTAGGAATGGACAACGCGCCCCCAGCGATTTCGGACCAATGTAGCAAAACCCAGCTAACATCTGCCGGCTCGCAGATCTGACGGGCACGTCTCTTATTAAAGCGATCCTCATGTTAGTGCGCTGTTAATCTTTTGCTTTTGAATGGAAACGGAATCAAACGTAAAACATTTAAGAAATGTCCTGTTTAATGTTTAATGTTTAAAAATGTTCAATAGGTGGTACATGTTCGTTTGTTACCTGCCGTGGTTGCTCAGTGGTTATGGTGTTGGGCTGCTGAGCACAAGGTCGCGGGATCAATTCCCGGCCACGGCGGTCGCATTTCCGCGGGGGCGAATTGAGAAAACACCCTTGCATTTAGATTTACGTGCACGTTAAGAACCCCAGGTGGTCGAAATTTCCGGATTCCTTCACTGCGGCGTGCGTCATAATCAGAAAGTGGTTTTGGCACGTGAAATCCGATAATTTAAGTTTTCGATTGTCCTGTAGGAAACTATCGGGCACAAACAGATGGATTTGTTGATGAAACTGTGTTCACTGTAAACCTCCATAACGTCACCCCACCGGGATCTTAGTGCTTCACCAAGTTGCTCCTTACGCTACAGCAAATGGCTAAGACGGTGGGCAAAATTTTATTCTGCTCCCAGGACACTGAATTAATTACTTAAGAAGTCCTATGAAGTAAATAATTAAGTGATTTGCATTTAAGCGCCCAGATCATCTTCTGATTAGGACGAACGCCCTAGTTGCCGATTCTGGAAATTTGGGCCTTCAAGGGCTCTTTCATCATCTTCATCATCAGCCTGGTTACGCCCACTGCAGGGCAAAGGCCTCTCCCATACTTCTCCAACAACCCCGGTCATGTACTAATTCTGGCCATGTCGTCCCTGCAAGCTTCTTAGTCTCATCCACCCACCTAACTTTCTCCCGCCATCGGCTACACTTCCCTTCCCTTGGAATCCAGTCTGTAACCCTTAATGACCATCGGTTATCTTCCCTCCTCATTACATGTCCTGCCCATGCCCATTTCTTTTTCTTGATTTCAACTAAGATGTCATTAACTCGCGTTTGTTCCCTCACCCAATCTGCTCTTTTCTTATCCCTTAACGTTACACCAATCATTCTTCTTTCCATAGCTCGTTGCGTCGTCCTCAATTTGAGTAGAACTCTTTTCGTAAGCCTCCAGGTTTCTGCCCCGTAGGTGAGTACTGGTAAGACACAGCTATTATACACTTTTCACTTGAGGGATAATGGCAACCTGCTGTTCATGATCTGAGAATGCCTGCCAAACGCACCCCAGCTAATTCTTATTCTTCTGATTATTTCCGTCTCATGATCCGGATCCGCCGTCACTACCTGCCCTAAGTAGATGTATTCCCTTACCACTTCCAGTTCCTCGCTACCTATTGTAAATTGCTGTTCTCTTCCAAGACTGTTAAACATTACGTTAGTTTTCTGCAGATTAATATTTAGACCCACTCTTCTGCTTTGCCTCTCCAGGTCAATGAGCATGCATTGCAATTGGTTCCCTGAGTTACTAAGCAAGGCAATATCATCAGCGAATCGCAAGTTACTAAGGTATTCTCCATTAACTTTTTTCCCCAATTCTTCCCAGTCCAGGTCTCTGAATGCCTCCTGTAAACACTCTGTGAATAGCATTAAAGAGATCGTATTTCCCTGCCTGACGCCTTTCTTTATTGGGATTTTGTTGCTTTCTTTATGGAGGACTACAGTGGCTGTGGAGCCGCTATAGATATCTTTCAGTATTTTTATATACGGCTCGTCTACATCCTGATTCCGCAATGCCTCCATGACTGCTGAGGTTTTGACACAATCAAACACTTTCTCGTAATCAATGAAAGCTATATATAAGGGCTGGTTATATTCCGCACATTTCTCTATCACCTGATTGATAGTGTGGATATGATCTATTGTTGAGTAGCCTTTTCAGAATCCTGCCTGGTCCTTTGCTTGACAGAAGTCTAAGGTGTTCCTGATTCTATTTGCGTTTACCTTAGTAAATAGTTTGTAGGCAACCGACAGTAAGCTGATCGGTGTATATTTTTCAAGTCTTTGGCGTCCCCTTTCTTATGGATTAGGATTATGTTAGCGTTCTTCCAAGATTCCGGTACGCTCGAGGTCATGAGGCATTGCGTATACAGGGTGGCCAGTTTCTCTAGAACAATCTGCCCATCATCCTTCAACAAATCTGCTGTTACCTGATCCCCCCAGCTGCCTTCCCCCTTTGCATATCTCCCAAGGCTTTCTTTAATTCTTACGGCGTTACCAGGGGTTCTTTAACATGCACCTAAATCTATGTACGCGGATGTTTTTTTGAAATGCGGTCGCCGTACGCCGGGATGTGACCCCGCGACCTCATGCTCAGCAGCCCAACACCATAGCCACTAAGAGACCACGGCGGGTCCTAACAAGTAAGGTTGCGGATCTGACACAGCCAATGTGCTTATAAAATACCTACCGTTTCACAAGAATTTTAGGCCAGCGAAAACAAGTTATTCCTGCTATGTTGAACTTGTTTCATAAAGCGCCATTTTACTGCGATAAGAATTTAATTGGCACTGCAGGCACATTCCTAATGTCGGCGTCGTGATGTTCCGTAAAAAGTTCAAGTGCGATAACGCAGGGGCCTCGTGCCGTATGGTGTAGGTGCGAGTGAAAGAGTGAAAGGGTGAGCCGAGAATGGTGGCTTTAACTCACGCTAGGGACGAAGGCGGGGACGAAGCGGGTTCTCTTCCACAGCGCCCAAGACACCAGCAGCGGGGAGGGGGGGAGGGTATAGGTAGTACTTCGGCGGCGTCGACGTATCGCCGAGGGCCCTATCTTGAAAGCGATCTGCGTTGACTACCGCGCCTAGGGTGCCCCGTACGCTTATTGCTTCATGTGTGCTGTGTTCTCACAGCTCAGTTCACCCAGAAGCGAGATGCAACACGAATGTCAATTCACTAGCTGCTGCTTTCACTTTTCCTCATACCAGCTTTTTGACAGCGAGTGTCCGCGTTTAACGAGTAAGATGTGTTTATGTTTGCCTGTGCGCGCGTGACACAGTGTATGCTAAATTATTTGGTAAGCGAATATTTAAAAGTTTATACGGCCGGTAGAACCATGAAACAAGAAATAAATCAGCAATAAATGTGAAGGAGAGAGCGAGCAAACAAATGCTTTTCTTGCCAAGACCTAAACTACCAATTATAAACATTCACACACGTCAAAGCTGAGGCGCAATAGCACGCGACGTCGAAAAACGATGCAGCCAGAGGAAAGCTTGAGGCTCAGTTCAAGCCGCAATTGAGTTATGTTAACGTTCAGCTCACCTCCACGCGCTCACACTAGGCTCGCTTTGTGGGCTGGCCGCCGTTGTCCACGGACAGCCGCTAACTCACGCGTCAGGGACTTTTCATCTTTTACTGCAAATGGCGGTAGGTATATTTCTTCCGAGTTTGCTGGCTGGGTACAAACTCATATGGGAACAAATATGCGAAACCGCATGAGCCATCTGTATGCTGCTAAATAAAGCCCGCAAACAACTCAGCATCTGGTACTGGGATGCCAAGATGTTAACTCAGCGAGACCCATAGGAAGCGTTCACTTTCCAGAAACGTAGGGATTCAAAACGGATAGAAGGATTATCTGGTCTGTAGTCTACACAACCAAGAGACCATGAGAGCATTCGTACGAAGAGAAAGCAGGGAAGATATTGATTGAGCCGGAATCATTGCAAGAGTAATCATTGGTTGAAGATAATGCTACAGATTTTAAATGCGAAAGATAGGATCAAGATCAGAACTACAGAAGACGAGATAGCAAAATATGCTGTAAAACATGATCAAATCAAGCAGGCAATGTTACTATTTGCACCCGCCCCGCTTCAAACAGGATGTCGATAAGGATAATCATCGAATCCATAATAATGTCCCACGAAAATGATGAGGTTGAAGGAACTGGCTTGTCCCGGAGAGAAATGATTCCCATTAAAACATTCGAAACGAAATATTCGCTGGAGGATGAGGTTGTGCTTGAGGCACCAAATGTTTCCATAATACTGATCGCATCTAATGGAATGTCAATATATTCTCCAGCGAGAACCGTAGGAAACCTCCAGCTTCCAGATGCAATGCGATTCAAAGTGCACCAAAGCATTAGCTGGTCATTCGTCGAGATAAGCAAGAGAAGTTCTATGTATTGGAGAAAAAAACAAAAAAAACCCCCAAAAAATCAGGTGAGATATTGACAGAGCCGAGGTCGTTATAGAAAGAGGCGAGTTTGTAATATGGAGATAGAGAGATGAAAAACCAAGGATATATGTGCAAAATATTTAAAACATTGAAGTAGTAAAGCCATATCACCTCGAGCAAGGAAGGTAAGCATTTGTCACAGCAGAGTTTCGAAATGGATGCCAATAATATGACCAGCTTATGCTTTGGTGCATTGTCTACCGTAGACTTCTTCAGTAATCAAATGTTTCACAAGCATTAGTACGTTTATGGACAAGCTCTTCATTAGGTAGTTTTAGGTTGTTCGAAAACGCATTGTCGTTGGCGGAACATCTGGCTAACATGTGACGTAACCTCGAGAAGGTGGGCTGGTGGTGTCACCTGAGGGCACAGAGCTCAACCACAGATGGGAATGAGCTAATAATTTTCCCTCATATATTCTATTTAGCATGTGCTGTATATTTTCGACGGCGACTTATTTCTTAACACGCAGCGTTATTCATTTATCGTCGGCGACGTAGGCCATGTAAGACGAAAACGTGTCCAACGCGTTGTTTCACAAATCGTGACCAGATGTCGCCACTAGCGTTTGCTTCAGTATTGAGTGAACGCTAAATTTGTGACAACAAAATGAAATTGCGCAATGTTCTTTTGGACATTTTTGTCACTGCTCTACTACAACATCATGAGTATCTGTGATTTTCCAGCTGCGACTCGCCTTTTGTCCAATACCTATTCGGTATTACGGAGAATATTCACAGCTGGCAGAGAGTGGAGGGTCATGAACTGCGTTTTTTTTTGTTTCCGAGTGCCTCAGATCACCCGCATTAAATCACGAGAAACTAAAAAAAAAGCGCGACAGGCTCAGCAGTTTTGCGACACACAACCTCCTTTTTTGAAAAAATGAGAACTCTCTACAGCCCCATTTCCGGCGATGAACGACAAATGTTTTTGAAACTGTGTCAGCGAGGGCATGTATCTCTGCCCGACGCATAATGTTAGGGTCTGTGTAATATTTCCTTTCGAAGGAACGTTTATTTTACACAAGAATATTATAGAGCGGATGTTCATGCGTCATTTTTCAACTATAACGAAGGCTGTAAATTCCGTTTGCCATGTTTCGATGCCCATCCATTAATTTTCCTCGCCCATGGCGACCGTTGTAATACACTTAACGACAATTTATCTCGGCGTCAGGCCTTCTAGTCCCCAGCTTCATCCTCGCCACAGGGACGAACAACATAAAACCTGTCCACAATCGATATAATTGAGCCCCCTGTCTCTTCCGCAGTGCACATTTAGGAGTCGGGCTCACTGACCACTGGCCTATCGTGCCAAACAGCTGCAGGGCACCACTGCAAGGCATTGCTTTGCACACTGCCTCTGAGCGTCGTGCATTATTGGGACACTAGAGCGAGAAATGATGTACTGAACGAGAAGTGCCCTGTGGTCATCACTTAGAAATAGGTTTTGGCAAGATGGCGGTTCGCTGGCTTGCGATTCTTCCCTTTTATGCTCATAAAAACAGCTTCCTCGTCACAAAAGAGGCTTGTATGATAACGAATAAAAAATTACATTACGGAGTTTTACGTAAAAAAACCACGATCTGATTACACGGCACGCTGCAGTGAGGGACTACGGAAATTTGGACCACCTGGGGTTCTTTACCATGCACCTAAATCGAAGTGCACGGGAGTTTCCGCATTTCACCCCCACCGAAATCCGGCCTCCGTTGCCCGGATTCCATTCCGAGACCTCGTGCTTAGCAGCCCGACACGATGATAACGATGACAATGAGCCTCAAATATAGCATATATACACATAGAGGATGCGCAGACTGTTCAGGAAACGAGTAGAAAAGAACGTCAGAAGCATCGGCAACGTGACTGCCGACAATGACATCGCAGTGATAGCGCCATGTATGTACATAACAAACCAGCTCACAGGGTTAAGAAACACAAGAGCCCGACACATCAGCAGTACAAATGGAGAGGAAAAAAAACACACAGAAAACGTCAGAACCTCGTAGGCGGCTCAGTGTCATTTAACTTGTAACAATGGCTGCAGTAGAAGTTTTGGAAATAAATTAATCCGCGGGCGGTGCCTGCATAGTGAGACGTGGAACTGGGGGCGAAAACTCCCTATACCTGCCTTGGGACACTCGGTCCTATGCCGATGCGCGGTGGCAGCGCCGCTTGACTTCACACACGAGGTCAGAGGGTAGAGGAAGAGGGCGCGCTGCCGGAAGGAGGAGACTTGCCGCGGAGCCCTGCTTTTCGACTGCGCATGCAAGCGGGCTGTGTTCATGCTCTCACAGGTCCGCTGGCCAAGTGGTGACATTGACCAAATAGCGGAGCAGAACCCGCTGAAGTGTGCCTTGTTTCTAAGCGCTTTCTTTCTGCCGTGTTTATATTGGAAGCTACTATTCACTTTTTATAGCACTCGGCCAGCGTTCTTACACACGTTAGGTCAGCGTGAATCTGCCTAAACAATTTTCATTCTCAACTGAAATTTGTACATAATGCGCGAACACAGATTCAAGAAGATTTAAACCACTACGAAAATTAATCATTACGGTCTGGTCACCCGGAACTTGACTATCCCGTATCATATGACGACGACGATTTTTGCGTTTTACAGAAAGAAGGTAGAGTACGATATATGTATTTTTCTGACAGTATGAGAAGTAGGATCTCACATAATTTTAAACTTCCTACATGCATCTGCATGAACAGGAAGTAGCCTATAATTGCTATCATTATTTGATCTGCATGCCAAATGAAGAAGAATATTTCTATAGCGCTTACAGGCACATATATTCTGCCTGTTGTTATATTTGGGTCACATTCATATATACAGAAAAGCATGGTGAGTATTAGGACACCGTTTTGACACAACATCAAAGCAATTCACATAAAAAAAACTTAATAGCACTCTTCATCGCACCAGGCATTACGAGTTTGCACGTAATTAGCATTAAATACTCTATACTTGTATTACTGGTATTATTAAATACGTTTTTGCAGGCAACGTAACCCTGCGCCTCGTCTATAATGCAGGTGCTCACAGACTTGCACACTCTGAAGCTGTGCCTAAAGCAAAGTAACGAAGCCTATGGTACCGTCTACGCTCCAACATTCAGATAAAATAGAGAGCTTCAACCTTCTTCACTACGATATCTTAGTAACGGTGCGTCAATACGCAATAAGAAATTGCGTGCGTGCTTCCCTTTGCCGTCATTGCCCTACAAATTTAATAAAACATCGCGGTTTCTTTTTACTTTATCCTGGCCTGTCTGCGTCAAAAAAAGTAAAGCGTGCATAAAAATGTACAGTGCAACAAACACGCACTCACTCACTGACAGCATGCAGATGGGCTGCCGTCATGACGAATGGGTCGAGCGACACTACTCTTACGTGAGTCTACTGAGGCTTGCACAGAACTGGTTTGCTCATATAGAATGAATACCTGTTCAGAAAATAAAGTCAAATTCTTGTGCTTCGTAGCTGTCATTAGGAAACTTGAAAACGTTCGCAGAAGTGGAATTCCCGGGGTTAGAACAGCACAGAGCCGCGCAACACATGTGATGCCCCTATTAGCTATCTTCGTCGGATGCTTGGTTGCCGTGGTTCCCTCCGTCTTCCTTTCGTTGCAGGCCTCTTTGAGCGACTTTGCCTTATCTTTCTCATCGTCGTACTTGGGACGACAACCAAAGCAGATGACCAAGCGCGATAGGACTTTTGATATCGCGGAGCGAGTGGCAAGCGTGAGCGGAGATAAGCTTCACGGATGCATGAAGACAATCACTTTCTGCGTTTCGCCCGATTTAAAATTGACAAAAAAGTGAAATAAAAAATAAGTTAGAATATCCGGCAACCACCTGGAGCGCTCATGTTCCTTGAAACCGAAAGTAGCATTCGCCTTCAGGGGATTGCATGAAACCTGAGTAGTAGGACGCCATTGAGATGGTAGCCCCTTTTTCCAGGATAGCTGAAGCACTTATGGCAACGCGCTCTCTGGAACATTTCTGCGCTGCCTCCGCCTCGCCATTGTCTACCGCGGCGTGGCACGACTGCGTGCTGCACTGCGTCACTGATAAGAAACACCGCCACCACAGCGTCGCCGTCTACTGCCGGTGACAAGGACGATACAAAAGTAGCCTGCGTGGATGGGAAGATACTTGCTAACTAGAGGCTGTTGTGTTCCGTAAGCTGGAACCAGTTCAATGTTGTTTTGGATTACCAACCACAGTGAGTGCCCTTTGGTCTTGAACTGATAAATATGTATTGTTTAATGATTAAAGGAACAGTTTCCTCGTTCTCGTTCGCAGAAGCAGTTGAGCGTCCGTATCTTCTTTCGCGCCTCTTTTGCACTCGGCGCCGCCTTCGGGGTACAACATAATATGGCGGCGAGAATGGGATCCATACCGAACATACTACGACGGCTTCAAGATTCCTAGGAAGCGTTTTGCTGCCGCGGACGCCGGATTGTTCCCGGACGCTACGAGCGTTGGCGCCTGCGCGAGGTCCCACTATGCAGCGCGTTCCCAGGAAGGTTAAGAAGGTCATCAGCCACAGTGATCAACTGCAACCAACCCCCCCCCCGTTTTTTGCTACGCCAGGCCCTGCAAGCGTGCTGTGGAGGCGGTGGATGCGAGCATTTCTCAACTACTTGCAAGCACTCGGTGGAGATGTTGACGAAACTCTGGAAAGCAATACTGCTCAACTCACTTGACCTGGAGGGACAGCCGGTGTACTACAGTGTCGTGTCACACGACGCAGACAGCAGCACGGATGTCAAAGAACACAGCACCGACGTTTTCAAAGAGGCCCTGGCAGTGATTGATTTGCATTTCGCCACGATGGTGCATGAAATGATGGAGTAGCACCGTTTTCAGAAGCATCGACACCTGCCAGGGGAGCCCATCGATGATTACTCCGTTGCCTTAAGTGAGCTCACCACATGCTGCAACTTCGGCGATGTAACCGAAAAGGCGGTACGTGACCAGCTTTTGGAAGGAGCAGCATCGCAACAGATACGTGACCGCCTTTTGATTGAAGGCTCTTGTTTGACGCTCTGTCGGACGGTTGAACTAGGCAGGCACATAGAGCAGACGCAAGGCGAACTGACAGAGTTCAGGGCTGATAGAGCGGTGCACCATGTGCAAAAGGATAGACAGTTGGGCGAATCATGGTGCACCATGTCACTGATAAGCCGGCAAGTGCGACTGCCGTTAAGGCTTCCGGTGCGTGCTATCGCTGTGGCTCGAATGCGCATTGCGCCAATGCGCTGGACCGCCCTGCCAAGAACGCAATGTGCCAAAAATCCAAGAAGATAGGTCGTTTCGCCTCAGTGTGCCAGTCGAAAAGCAAGTACAATCATCGGGATGACGACGCAAAGAATCGTTTGATGCGACAAATCCGGTCACTGTTCTGACCCTGGGCACCGACGACACGCCAGCAAAGGGAATCCACGTGGACCTGAGCGTTAACGACGTAAGCCTGCGTTTCCTCGTTGACACAGGCTCATCTGTCTCGCTTCTCAACGACGAACTTTTTCGGAAGCACTTCGCCAATTGCTCACTCGCCGGTGCTGATGTAACGCTATTGGACTACTCACGCAAGCAAATTCAATTGATAGGTTGCGTCCTCGCGGATATCGTCCGCAAGCAGACACGCGCGTGTGTTCTGTTTTATGTGTTAGAACGCGGAACTGTGTTTCGGACTTGATGCCATAGGGAACCTTGAACTTCAAATTCAACGCGACACACTCAGATGTCTTCAGATCAATGGGCAATCGCCGACGCTGCTGCCAGCCAGACTGCGCGACAAGTTTTCGCATATATTCATCGGACGAGTAGGCCTGGTGAAAGGCTTTGTACATATAATCAGGATTCGCCCGTCGAAAAATCTTGTCATTGCAAAGCTACGTAGGTTGCCGTTTGCGTTACGAAGCTGGGTGTCGGAGGAGTCGAAGCGACTGGAACAGTCCATCATCATTGAACGCGTGGACAATGCTGAGTGGGTACCTCCCATCGTGGTTGTGCAAAAAGAGATGGTACAATGCGCCTACACGTTGATTTACGAGAGGTTAACAAATCAATTATTGTATATAATTTCGCACTACCTAACGCAGAAGAACTTTTTGTACCAGTTGGCAGGGGCAACAATATACTAAAAGCTGGATTTGAAAGCGGCGTACCATCAGCTGGAGCTGAAAACTGAAAGTTGTCAGTTCACGACGTTAATCACACATGCCGGTCTCTTCAGATTCAAGCGGGTTTGTTTTGGAATTTCCCCAGCGCCACCAGCCTTCCAGAAGATGATTTGTGCTATTCTGCAGGGACAGAGATCAGTTGTTTGCTACATTGACGACATCTTCGTGTGGGCAAGCACGGTCAGTGAGCATGACGTGAATTTAGAAAGGATTCTACAGTGCATATCTAATGCTGGGCTGAAGCTAAATGACAAGTGAGTGTTCGGCGTCGACGAGTTTACTTTCCTAGGGCATGTAGTGAGCAAGGAGGGTCTTACTCCTATTCATTTGAAGGTGGAAGCTATTGAACGCGCACGGGTGCCAAAGGACGTGACAGCACTTCACTCATTCCTGGGGTTCGCAGGGTGGTAATCTCGTTTTGCGCCACGTTACGCTGACGTGGTGGAACCCCTGAGAAAATTGCTACGTCAAGGGCAAACATTCAACTAGAATGACGATGCACAAAGGAGCTTTGAGCAGGTCAAGCGATCTTTGTTATCATCTGAAGTAATCCATCTGTTTGACCCACAGCTTCCAGTGGTGGTAACAACAGATGCTTCTGACACAGGTCTCGGCGCTGTCTTACAGCAGCCAGCTTCAGAAGAGCAGTGGACGATTGCTTTTGCCTCTAGGTCGCTTACAGCTGCAGAAAGGAAGTACTCTGCCGTAGAAAAAGAAGCACGGGCGTGCTTGTTTGCCTGCGAGTGCTGGCATATGTACATGTGGGGTAGACGATTTTTTCTCGGGACAGACCACCAAACACTGGTGACCCAGCTTTCATCAAGAGGCAATGAGAGGAAGCCACTGCGTATTTTAAGATGATCAGCTAGGTTACTATACTACAACTTCGGCATCGTCTATCATAAAAGATGCGAGAATGTCGTGGCCGACACATTGTCTAGCTTATCTTCCGCATCAGCCACCCCACCTGATTTAAAAGTGGAAGTGATTTCATTTGTTTCCTTTGCATTTCCGAGGACCAGCTGCAAGCAGCAACAGCCGTAGAAGAGAGGCTACAGTTCGTGGCCAACTACATCAAACAGGATGGCCAGCTAAAATGATGTTGCCACTGAGGTTGATGCCATATTATCGGTTACAAGAACAACTGCCTATTGACGTCATGGTTTTGAGGGAGTACAGACCAGTTATGCTTCCAGAAGTTCTGACGAATGATCTCGTTTTCTTGGCCCATGAAGCGCAGCCTGGCATCACAAGAACGAAACAAAGTCCTGTTCGCCGAATATGGACTGGCAGGTGGAAGACGCAGTACGAAGCTGCTATGTGTGGTGTACGAAGGTGCTATGTGCAGATAGGTCGGCAAAGGCTTCAGTTGCTCTACTGAATCCTGTTGCCTTTTCAAGAGGGTCCTAGACAAAGTTGGCTATGGACATTGTTGGGACACTGAATATGCCTGAAGCCACGAGTCCAAAAGGTTATCATCAAGTTGGTGGATTATTACACAAAATGGCACGAAGTTTGCTTTTTAAACACAGTTACATCTCAAGTCGCAATAGAATTTGTAAGTACAGTATTTAGTCGAGAGGGCTACCTGAAGACCACGTGACTGAAAATGGACCACAGTTCAAGTCCGAACTGTTGGAGAACTTTTTGCAAAAAGAGGCATTAGGCAGTGTGTGCCGTCAGTGTATTATCCACAGGCTAATGCGTTAGTCAAACGTTTTAACCCAAGCAAGGGAATAAGAGTTTAGGATCGCCAATCAGCCTATAGAGTCTGTGAAGGAGGACGTTTGCCTAGGTCAGCTATTCGATCACAGGGAACGTTGGTCATGAGAAGGAAATTTACAGAACAAAAATGGGTTGACGCGCATACCGCAGGCACTGTCAGCTCATGAGTCGATACTTACCATTGTCATTCAAAAGAGAGGTGTACAGTCAATGCATTTTACCGCTATTGATATATGGAGCAGCAATTGGAGACTGACAAAAGAGCTTGCGAACGAGAGCGAGGGAAAGCAGGCTGTTAGACGTAACATTAAGAGACAGAAAGTGAGCGGTGTGGATCAGAGAGGAAATTGGGTAGGCGATGTTCTAATTGACATTAATAGAAAAAAAGTGCAGCTGGGCAGGTCATGTAATGCGTAGCTTAGGTAACTAGTGGGCCATTAGGGTTATAAAATGGGTGCTAAGAGAAGGGAAGCGCAGTCGAGGACGGCAGAAGACTAGGTGGGGCGATGAAATTGGTGGGGCGGGCACTAGGTGGAATCGATTGGCGCAGGGCAGGGGTAATTGTAGAATGCAGGGAGAAACCTTCGTCCTGCAGTAGACACAAAATAGGCAGATGATGACGGTGAGATGGTCTGTAGTGGTCGTCATGGGATTCCTTGGTATTTAGTGAGTGATTCGTGTTGTGGGAGTTTCGTTTGTCCATTTAAGCGATAATATTGCGTGATATCGTGGAATGTGTATAGGTCTGCGCTGCGTTGCTCGGGTTTAAGGAGCCCATGCTTGGCTTACGAATCCTTGATCGTGTTGATGTATCGCTTCCTGCCTGTTGATGTATCGCTTCGGCGTGTTCCGAAACCCAAACGAATTCTATTGTGCTTCCGTCCGTGTAGGAGTGCTGTCTTTGGATGATTCGCATTGTTTGTGTCACTATTGGGCTTTTTATAAAGTTGCTTATGCCTCGTTGTAATCACTTAATGTGATTGTAGAGCTTATTGAGACAATGGCTAGAGCTATAGCTGACTCCTCTGTCACTTCTGTGCTTTTGGTTCGTATCATCTCTGCCACGGCGATATTCCCACTGCTGACCTAGGTTGGGCCTGTTGTGGTTCAGATGACATATGCTTCCCGTGCGTTAGGGTATATTGCGGCGTCTCTATAGATAACCGGTGGGTTTTCCCCGTAACAGTTGCGAAATGCGTTTTCCTTTGCTCTTTTTCATTCGTGGTGGCCCGAGAGCATGCTCTTGGGTAGTGGTTCGAGCATTTTCCTTATTTCATGCCGTATTCTTGTGGATCTGTCGGCGTCAGGGTTGACGTGGAGTCCCATTTTCGCCAATATCCATCGCCCTGTTTTGCTAATGCTTAGTCGGTGGATTTGAGCCGTTGTGTATGCTTGAAGGAGCTCGTCTATGGTGTTGTGTAGGCCTAGTTACATAAGTTTCTTGGTGGAGGTATTGTGTGGTAGCCTGAGGGCTATTTCGTACGCTTGGCGGATTAGGCAATTCAGTTTTTCTTTTTCGCTCTTTCATAGATCTAGGTATGGAAGAGAGTTTGTAAGACGGCCAATGATAAATGCGTGGATCAGTCGACCAATGTCTTTTGCTTCATGCATTTCGTCCCTTCGCTTATTCTCCTCAGTAAGCGCGTAGTGTGGTTGATGACGATGTGTAGGTTTTCAGTGGTGTTGTTATTTCTTCAGTTTTATTATGTGAGCATACTTAGTATGCTCATTGTATCCACTTCTAGGCGCCGTTTTGCCTTGATTAAGATTTCGAGGGTTCTGGGGGTGGGGGTAGGGTGTTAAACTTTTTCCCCTTCCCGTGTTTTTCAGTATCAGAAGTTCTGACTTGGTTTGTGAGAATTGTAAGCCATCATCGCGTACGTGTTTTCTATGACCTCGGCGGCTTGTTAAACTGTTTCTTCAATCTCTTTTCCGCATCCTTCGCATACCCATACTGTATTATCATCCGCATATATGGTGTGCTATAGCCTTCGGATGTTAGCTAGTTTCGGTAGTAGTGGGATGAGCGCGAGGTGTAATTAAAAGGGTGATAGCGCTGCTCGTTGTTTGATGGGGCTGTATTTGACATCTTCGAAGGAGAGTTGGAGTGTTCTTCAGGCAAGAAAGGACTTTCATGTTCGCTTTTCTGGGTTTAGGCTGGTTGATTCACAAGAATGGTTGTGCTTAACAAGTTGTCAAAGGCCTTGTTGATATCAAGGCTAACTATGATTTTTGTGTGCCTGCCACTTTCTGGGTGAAGTTGGGCATTATGTATTTGGATTAGTACATCTTGAGTTGAGAGGTGTGCTCGGAACCCTATCATGGTATGTACTACGATGCCTTGGGCCCCTGGAAAATTTTGGTCCCCTGCAAGCCTTTTTAATGCCAAGTCCGCCATGAGTTTTCCGAAGAAGGATGAGAGTGATATTTGGTGTTGAGCTTTTTATATGCATTAGAGATGAAGGTAACCCACGTATGTTTCCACTCCGCTGCTATTTCTCCTTTCTTCTAGCATGTGTTCATAAAATATTTGATTACTGCCCCGCATTTGGGCTCGAAGTTCCTCAGCGCCTTGTTCGTGATGCCATGGGGATCTGGTGCCGAGGTTGTTCGGAGTTTGTTTAAGGCAGACCACACTTTGGCTGTAACGTCTGCGTCGAGCGGCTCGATTGGGTTCGCTCCGTACTGCGGCGGCGGTGTCAAGTTTCAGTGCGTAGCTCGTCTGGTGTTCTGAGTCCCCGCTTGGTATTGGTGGATATGTTTAAGCTGTGTGTGGGTGGTGGATTTTGTTTGTGAGGGGTAAAATGGGTGTCGCAGCAGGCCCCATGCTTCTTTACTCAAAGTTGTCCATTGAGACTGTCACAAAATATACCCCACTGCTTTGTTTCTAGCGCGACGGCGTGCACCTCTATGTCCCTCTCCAGGCGTACTATTCTGCGCTTTAGTATTCGGTTATGTCTTTGTGTTTGCCATCTGTGTGTGAAATTGTATCTCACTTCCCAAATGTGGATAAGTCTTGTGTCTGTTGTTGTGGTCGCGGAGGGTGTTGCCGTTTCTTGAGTCGTCTTGACGACGTCCTCTCTCAGCCTTTGTGTTCATTCTTGCAAATTTTCGATAGAAGTCGTAGCAGTGCTTTCCCTGAGTTGCCTGAAGTAGCACTAATTTTTTATTTGCAATTTGCACTATGACTGCGTGATTTTTGCATGCTGCCCTGGTGCACTTCGTGAGAGTGTGTAGTGGTCACTGCCTGGGATTTGGCCGGTGTTGTGCCACGTCGCCATCTTGATCAACTTGCTTAAGGTAAGGTCAGGTGTGGTGTATCAATTGACGCTGTTTCCCATCGTTGTGGGCGTTTGCGGGTCGTTTAGGATAGTGAAGCCTAGGTCTTGTATGCTTCCCCGTAGTTTCGTACCTTTACGTTCGGGCTTAGGGTATCCCCAAGCCATGTGCTTTGCGCTGAAATCTCCTACCATCAGGAGTTGTGCACCATTAGCTAAATGCGCCATTTTCTTTGGTAAGTCCGGCACTTCTGACTCATTGTTTCTGAGGGGTCTGCGGACGTTTAAAATGTAGAGGTTACTGCCGCCTTGCCCCCCCCCCCCCCGCCTCGCCCCCCCCCCCAATTTCTACTAGTGTTTGGTTCACTAACGTTTAACGTTTCTACAATTTCATGTTGGATGGCCCTGAGGTTCCGCTGTTTGAGTCTTGCAGCGGCTGGGCTTGTTCGGGCCGTGTTTCCTTTTTCATTGAAGGGAGTATACCAGATAATTTTGTCGAGGTGTTGTTCTCTTGAAGGGCGATGATGTCAAGCTTGTGCTGTAGGTTCAGTATGTGTAAGTGCCGGTGCTTCCTTTATTGCGGTAACCCCTGCAGTTCCATTGCCAGATGTGTACACTTTGTGCACGGTAATGTTCGTTAATGTTGGGTTTCCTTCTGCTCTAGTCGCTGTTGTTTTCTAGTAGAAGGCGGTCTTCTGGCTTCACTAACGATGAAGTTCTGCAGGGTTTCGAAGCGTCCCCCATTTCTCCTTGAAACTTCCCGAAGTCTTTGATGTGTGTTTTCCTAATTGCTTTGTGTGATGACCTGGTCTAATTGTAGGGTGGCCTGTTCTAGTTTGCCATTTTGTGTCTTGAGGTTGCTGATTCTGCTATCGGTTAGTGCAGTCTTTCCTCGTTACTGGTTTCATTTTGCAGGTCCTCCGATGGGATTTCGACTTTTCTCATGAGTTTACTGGTTATGTCGACTTCCATGTTCTTTGGGGTTTGGTTGATGATGAGTTGGGTGTTGGTTCTCCTGGTAGCTACTGTTGCTGTGAGGCTTTGCGTGTGTGATCCATTTTTGTGGTGTTCCTGTTTTTCCTCCAATTGTTTGATGCGAATGCTAGCCAACTCCAGGTGGCACTAGAGCTTTGTAAGTACAGCGGCTGTCTCCCTTATGTTTTGGTCTCGAGGGTCGGCTGTACTCTTTAACAAGCCGATGTTCTTCGTGGGTTCACTGGCTTTCTCACTTCGGGTGATCAAGCAGTTGTGTCCGCCTAGGGTGGTGTGCTTGATTCGTCTGCATGGAGCAGGATCTGGACCGACTAGGTCCTCTTGGTGTGTTTTGACCTTCTGGTGCGAAGGAGGAAGATCTGGCTCTTGTTGAAGGTGATCAACTCTGTTAGGCCCGCGTGATGGTTCTGGAGCTGTGCGTCGAGGTGTGTTATGGCTCCGTGTATTTGGAGGTCCGTGTGTCTAGCTTGGTTATTTTCTGGCGAAGCGGAATTTGCAGTTCGTGCTTCCTGTGTTGTGGTACCCATTGCAGATTACGCACCTGGGAGTGCGCTTTGGTGATTCGCTCTCGGCAGGTGGTGGGTGGGTCCTCGCGCAGCAGCGACAGGTTTGTTGGCGTTCCCTGGGGCATACATCAGTGCGATGTCCCGTTATGCGGCAGTTGTAGCATGTTTCCACCCTATCGTAGAATGGGAATACGCAGAAAGTGAAGGCGACGCATCGTATCCATATTGGCAGAATTCTTCCCACTAGGGTGAATACCATTGTGTTTGGTTTTGTCTATTCTTCATCCTCCTACTACGTTGAGATCTGGCTTGCGTGCACAAAGCCCTTGCGACACTTGAGCACCTCTTCCGTAGCTGTGAACGTTGAAAATTATGCTTCGTGTGAATAGGTCTGGTGGTGGGACATATGTGTTGGTTTCTTAGGAGCGGTCTCTTACTTTGAAACTCTCCATATTAAGGTGTGCGTCTGTGCGCTCCTTATTAGACGTGCTTATTTTCAAAGTGTTGTCGTACGGGTGGATACGATAGAGGTCCTACAGTTTAGGCCACCGCCATGCATATAGCCGATTGGATGCTGGCTGCTCCAAGGCTGATAAGATTGATGGGGCTTCCGGCTGTACTAGAATTCTCATTTCATTTTCTGGTAGTCTGGGGATGGGAGTTCGCCTCTTTTGGGATGGTGGGTGAGGCCTTCTAAGAGGTGTGTTTTGGCACTCCTCTGTGAGACAGCGATTCCCTTTCGCCCTCTAGTGGAGTCTTCAGCATTGCTTGGCGTCACCGGGGCTTTGATTCTGAATTTTCGTTGTATATCAAAAGCGGAAGACTTCCGTTCGCGTGTGCGATCCGATAGTTCCGCTTCGGTTATTGGCGTAGCTTCTATCGCGTACTGTATGCTTGTCTCAGCAGGAGGCCGGTGTAACGGCGGCTAGTCGCGTTAGGTCTTGCTGCGCCGTTCTCGTGTTAAGCCTAGACCGCGAGCGGCGTGGTCTTGTGAGAAAGGGCTGGAAAAGTGGGGTTTTGCGAATTGTTCGTTGTAGAACTTGGTGTCCGAGGCATCACGACGATGCTCCACATCTTCTGGTTTTGTTTTCGTGCAGGTGGGATGCGTTGGTCCGCCAAAGTGGACATGGGTTCGCGATGCCGATGGAGAGTGTAACCGATGATGACGGAGCGTCATTGGCACCGCATCCCCTCCAGGCCGGTCTAAATAAACTCTGGCCACAGAAGCTACCTCTTTCTGCCGCCTCTCACAAATCGGTGACCTGGATGGCCGAGTCCAGCCATGCGACCGTCGACACACCGACATTACCAAGGCGAAAGTGGCATGGCTTCAAGCGGTCCGGCAGACGTGCTGCATTTGTAGGTTGTCCGGGAATTCTACATCGACATGCGGGACCTGTGGTTCATCCACCGGGACAACCACTTCCGTGTATACATCGTTTGAGCCTCCGGCTTCATTGCAGGCTCCGGCTGCCACTCCCCGGCCCAGACTTATACGAGGGTTTGCGGACAGCCATACTTGCCCGCTACGTCACCTCGAACGCTCAGTCACAACAGCTTTCGCTATTTTAACTGTGGCATCATTCCTTGTTTTGTCAGTCCACATCGCCTGCGTTCACCCGTGCCGATCGTCAGCATGCGCCGGCCCCACCATCAAACCTGTACGCGGTTCGTGAGCCTTCTCCCCACCTAAAGGCAGCTGCGCGACCACTCTTTTCAGGTAATTCACTGGGCCAAACGCAAGCGCTTTTAACTACTGTACGGCCCGCCTCTCTTCTTCCTTGTGCCTTATCGCAAGCTGCCCGCTTTCCGTTCGGGTTGTTGAGTTACGGGCCGTTACTTATCGTCCATCAAGTTCTTTGAACACAACTCGCCGCCGCACGGCCGTTACGGTGTGCAGGTGCGCGTCGACCATGTTATGAGACACGTCTAACAGGTTGGCTCTCCCACGCTTGTGTGCCGCGCGTGGAACTCTGGTTTCCCTTCTACTTGACGCTTCCCGAAATTGTAACTGCAAGACGGCGTGGTTCGAAGATCTCCACACTCCTCAGGGGAAAAAAACTGCTTGTAGAACTGGAACGTGAACTCAATGAGTGCCTTCCAGGCGAGGAGTAACGTCGGACGGAGGCAACCATCGGTGAACAGAGCCCACGGAGCGTCCCCATTGGCCGAATAGGACGCCACTTGCAATGGGCCCTACGATTGGATGAGCATGGCGATACCTGCATGGGTCTCAACTGTTGGATGGAAATGGCGACATTTGTACGGGCTCCACAAATGCTTGAAAATGACGTGACCCAGACGGACTGAAGGAGTTATAAAAAGTGAAATATCGAGAAGACGGACGTTCTTTTCTCGACGGGGTGCAGCGTCGGCTTCGCTGCAGGCCATGAATGACTTTTTACGGCTATTTTTTGTTCTATGCCTGCACGTGTAGTAAATAAACCTCCATTTCTCTAAGTTCACATCAACTTCGGTCAACTGCCGCACGCAACGGCAAGATCAATTGGAAGAACCTCACTCATCGCCGATTCAGAGGAGGATCTCCCACCGGCACCAATAGTTGGAAGTTTTACTGTTGTAGGCGTGGTAACGTCACAAGTACAACATTCATGATGTCTTCAGCGACCACCGCCACCCTGATGCCATCGGCATCTAAGCTTTCACCGCCAGTAGCAGCCGGCAAGCACTCCGATGTTCTGTTCTCGCGCCTTCCCCGGATTCCTGATCTATGGATGTTTTGCAGGAGCAGCTATACCATCCGAATTCTTCAGCTCGAGAATCACTTCTACGCTCTCAACGCTACTGACGAACACTTGAGCAATGTGCACGCCAGTCGGTGGCACCCTGACAGCCTTCTTTCGGAACTCCAACTTGTACCAGGCCCAGACATCTACGACAGCTTGCGGCAGGTTGTAAATTTGCACTAGGCATCACTGCAGTGACGTCTTGCTCAAGACCTTCACTGCCGAAGCTGCCTGGCAAACCTCTCTCGGATTGCCTGAACCCGACATTACCAACGACGACAGCAACTGCTTTCCGCAGCCCCTCAAACGGAACCACTGGCATATTTCGCAACAAACGAGCAGTGGCTGTTCTGGCCACGCCATGTCGAGACCAAGGTCTTGCTGTTCGTCCCAATACGCCACTCTACCCAACCATACCCACAGCTGAAATGATGATGTAGCATCAATCACCAATGGCAACAAGGTACAGTGACATTCGCAGTTCCCCGACATTGCGACCGTTGTACGCTGTTCAAGGACACCTTCATCAGAGTTGTTCCCATCAACGGCCTGAACTCGAAGCCGCGCGAAGGAGTGGCTAGCAAGCCTCAACTCGGTTTGCCGAGTTGCACAGCAGTGGGCGCGTTAACGGCCAAGCAAAACGACGTCCTTAACGCAAAAGACAATGCGCCTTGTGTAGACATCTCGCGCATGACGAGACAGCACGTGTCGTTCGTGCACGTACGCGAGACAGTGTCCGAGTCCCCCGAACAATGAGAGGTTACGGCGTGGCTCCTGGTCATCAAAGCCCGTGAAAGTGTGTTCGGAGTGGAGACGTGGTTAAATGTTGAATAAGCTCCAGGTAACTATTCGCAAACTGTGCGAAAGCGCTGAAGCCTTGAGTTGCCGGGCACAAGTTCAGCCACAAGAAAGCAGTTTGTTTAGTGTGGTTCGTTCAAATGTCCTGCAATATTTCAATCGCGCTTCGCCCTGGGAGTGCGGCCCTGCGGCGGCGTGACTATCGCATCCAGAGCAGGTGAAGGAGACGGCTCCCGTGCATGTAGCCCGAGATTCGAACACGTATAGGCGCGCTCAACCTGAGCGGCCGCGGTAGCTGCAACTCTCAAGATCCCGCGGCTCCATGGCTGGCTGTTCTAAATAAACCGTAGCTGGGGCGGCTACCTTTTCGCGTTGCTTCCCACAAATGTCTCGTGAGCGCGCAGGCTTTCGCTTTAATACTCTTTAGCGCTTGTTAGAGTGACTGTCAACTTCTTCAACTTGATCAAGAGGCTTTTTCCAAGCCGTCGTCATCACGTTGTAGTCATCACAATGTTGTCGCCATAACATCGTCATCATGCCGGCGTCATTACGCTATCCTTTCACCATCATCCCGGCTTCACAAACGCCGTGCCATCGTCTTCAAGCCACCATCGTCATTTCATCGGCATCATTCCTTCTTAGTCATTCTATCGTAATTTTGTCACCGAACAATCGCCCACATGCATACGTTCTCATACCCTATTCGTCGTGCCGTCGTGGTCACCACTTCATCGTCATCACAGCTTCGCCATCTTACTCTCTTCATGCCGTAGTCACGCAGCACTCTACGCAGACTGAGTCACACAAGTTTCCTAATAGTTTGGGCAACTAGGTATGTGGTCTTGGTGACGATGTCATTTTTGCCATTGCATTGTTGTGATTGAAGCTTTGCGATTCGACTCAACATACCATCATTGTCACGCCATCGTCACTATAGACTTATTATGCAATAATTATCATATCGTCGCACGACTGTCATACTGTCGTAACATCGTGGTCAGTGGAGCTTCTACATCCGGTTGTCTTCATGCACTCGTCATGCCATTATTTTCTTTTTTTTTTCTTTCTTCACTTCCTCAAAGAATGCACACGCGGGCAATACATAATTGTCCTCATGTCGTCTTTAGGTTTCCGTTATACCAGCGTGATCAATATATCCTTTCTATGTATCTTAGGAGGCAAAGAATGCAGTGGTGTGCAAGGCTGACTTGTGCTTAACACCGACTTTGCTTTTGACAAGATGGTGGAGCATAGGCGTGCATTTTTTTATTCTAATGGTCCTGATTAGAGCATCGGGGCACAAAAGAGCCGTAAATGGCAATGAGGCTCATCAGCTTCAAGCATAGCGTATAGTCACAACGGAGGATTCGCCTGGATTTAGGCTTTTGAAGGAAAACAACGTGGAAACATAGGCGGTGTGATTGCTTCCAATGAAGTCGCAGCCATAACGCCATGCAGTTTACACTGGGTCTTACACGTTTAACAACGGCAAGGTACCCAATGCGGCTTTGCGACAGTAGAGCGCACAAGAATTCCGACGGAACCCAAATCTCTATGTGGTGGAGGGGATTGGGCAGGTCTGTCGAGGCTTACGCAGTCAGCATTCAACAAATGTAGTAACACAATCTATGGCCACCATGGAAACGAGTCATGTACAGCAGGCTTCTTTTACGCGCTTCGCTATGGACACGCTGTGTCATCTAGCGCTGCCACTGCGAAGCACGCACGTATCCTCCGAAATGTATGGCGCGCAGGTGCGGGCGAACACTGCAAAACGTGTCATGTAGGAGGCGCGTACTGCAGCTAGGCTACTCGCTTGGGCATCCCTCTGCACACGCTGCGCCATCTAGCGGTCCCTGCCGAGAACTGCATGCGTGACCTTTGAGATGTATTGTACGCGAGTGAGAGTTATCCTGTCACTGGTCGCACACCTAGTGGAACGTAGCCAGTGACCCAAATCAGTGTAAAAGGGTGGACCGTACGTAGCTTCTTCCTGACGGAGCTCTCTATAGCGTAGGGAGGCGGTCATTAGCGAACTCGTGTGACGTGGGTTCGATGCCACCTAGCAGGGGATAAATTAAAGGCTTTAATTTCATTTGAAGAGGGTGGGTCGAGCGGCTGTAGACCCTGATTCTAGCAGAAAAAAAATGCGTGAAGAAGCCCAAGAATGCTAATAAAATTAAAAGGTGCTCAAGTCTTTAAGGTGCCACTGCGTCATTTGGATTGCAACCTCAGTTGCAGTAGATGTTTGGGGCTCAGAGTTGGTTATTCTCCCGGTGGTGCCTTCAAAACAACTTCGGGAGCATGAAGACTGAGAACTGGTTCAACATAGCGACTTCATCATCTCCTACATAATTATTTGTTTACACAAGCAAAGAATTTAGGAACTGGTATAACAAACAAACTTCAAAGTCATCTCGAAAGCCAGGCTGGTGATATCCACAGCAGGATAGGTGCTTGCATGTAATGATAGAAACAGATATTATAACTGTGAATTCACAGTTTTTCGAAACTCATTGCACTGGCCATAATAACCCACAAAAGAAACAAATATATGCATGATGCCACGGGATTTTCTGCGGAATATATTCATACAGGTAATATGCCGAACCACTTTAACGATAACCTACCAAAAATATTTGGCCAAGCAGATTGAAAAAAATGTTTCCTAATTAAAACTGTACATTTTACTTAAACAAATGGAGCTTACTTAGAAAGGAGACATCTGATAGCCGAAATCTCTCTACCCATGTGATTATTTCGACCTTCACACAGTGCATTGCCATGCCATTTAGACATTTTTATACACTGTTTATTTTTTTGTATTCTTGACATTTTTTTCAAACAAACAATTCCTTTAAAATATTACCCTGTATATGACATGGAACTTTTTTCAGAGGAAGTCGCTGCGAGAACACTCTTGTTATGTTTCTTGTTTGTTAATTCCCGATTGCTCTTCCTGTCAAGCTTTTGGTGCAAGTGCATGGTTGGCTCTGTGACACTGAAATGAGCCACGTCAGCGCACGTTATGTATTCCGATGCCTGCTGCTCCAGTGTTGACGCCAGACTAGCAACTAGCACCATGAACTCCGCACTGCAACGAGACAGCGAAGAATATTGGAGCTGTTTATGGAAGGAAGGGCTATCAGTATGGCAGCAGCAAGGGGTGATAAAGTGAGTGATTATGTCAAACTATTTAAGCAGTAAAGTTGAGAAGGCACTATAGTAACGAATGGTCAAAATGATTGTAAATATTAAGCCATAAAAGTGGCCGCTACAGTTTCTAGACCAAGGACTGTCCAAAACTCAATAGAATTGTCGCGCCACTGGCCGTTCGAGGCGCTTTGCGTGCATTAGAAGGCTTTTTTCACACTTGGAAAAATAGTTTTACGTCGCAGGTATTCAGCAACAGAAAACTGCAACAGGAATTTTCCTGTGGCTTTACAATTTTCTCACTGACGCTTTCAAAGTAATTTTGATGTTGGAGAACTTGATTAAATAATTAAGACTAATTATATAATTACGCGGAATGCTAAATATAATCTGAACACCTACAACTTACGGCAAACAACATTATCTTGGCTCTGTCCACCTATATTCTTTTCCATACACAGCAGTCAACGCGGTGGCAGCTATGCAATAAGTTCGGTCAAGAAAAGCCATTACTTCACACGTTCCGTCCATGTTTTGCTGCGCGCCAGCAGCGTCCACTCATGCGACCATGCATGTTAGGCTCCTTGCGACGGGTTGCAGATATAATACCCGAAATGTACAACGAAAATAAGAATGATCTAAAACAACACATTAGCAGCCGTGTACCACACTGTTCAAGTATCGAAGGATTAAACCTCGTTTCATTCAATACTGAGCCTATAAAAAAAAGCAGTTGCGCACAATTGCGGTCAAAAAAACATCGAGCTATATCCAAGTCTGAACGAAGCCACTGCAAGAAGTCTCTGTAGCCTCTGCAGCGTTGACTGCTATGTATGGAACGTAGTATAGCCGGTATTTGCATATTCCAAAATTTGGATCAAGTTACGTGGGACACCCGGTTTATAGGAGCTTCATCAAAACAAGGCCATTTTTATTGTTGAAATTAATAAAATTGTACGCGCGATTGAGTTGCTAATGATATCACCAATGTGTTACTCGACATGCTTGCTGTAAGCTAGTGATGTACCCTCACTATATAAAGGAACATCCATACAGCGATAAAAGATTAATTTTGATGTGGCTGCGTACATATATATAACCAGTAGCATTTCTATTAGTAATATATAGTTATTTACTATTTTCAAATCTTCTCTGGAAAACGAAACCTGGCAGAAGCCATCTCCCAGTAGATGTCTACATTAGTGCGATTAGCATTGAAGAATTTCATCGACACAACTTACTGCAATTGACGAAACGCGTAATTTATGCGGCGTGCTTAGAGCCGGCTGCTCTCTCGTACTCCATACCGTAGACGCTGAGCCAACTAGCACCACCGAAGTGATGTCGCCGCGTGAAGCGTGTGGCAATATATATTAAAACAAGATTGCCTAAACTTATATGACGAGGGTCCGACTCTGCCCAGCACCGGAAAAAATATTATTTAATATATGTTTTCTTTGGAGAGCGGCACCAACCCAGTGGCTTTAAAGGAATTTGTTGTTTTAAGTGCCCTGACATCTGCAGCTAGGCTTAGCTGGAAACCCAAGTCATCGTAAAGGACGCTTGTTGAAGAGAGGCACATGTCCATTGGAACACATCCAGTGATCTAAGTGGTATCAAATACCTTCACTGAAAAGTTGTAGATATCCAGCTCAACATATCCAGTGGCCCAATCTGACATTGTATAGTTTAATTGAAGTGCAGAATATACGTAGTTGCACATACTCAGCAACTCAAGTTGGAGTGAAAGTGGTTCATCGAAGAACGGCACATAAACGCTGGCAGACAGCCAGTAACAGAAGTTTCAGTGTGCCACATACACAGCGGCACATGCTCCTTTACCCAAATTGGCCTCAAATAGATTCACTGAACAATGCCGCATACCTGGTGGCACATACTCATTGACCTAACTTGGCTTTAGGTTCACTGACGAACGGCACAGACCAAGTTGCACATATCCCGCCGCGCTACTTCGCGTGAGGTTCATTTATGAGCGGCACGGACCTAAGGCCACATTCCCGTGCTCCAAGTTCAGATCATAGATGTTCAGTGAACCGCAGCACATACATAATGCCACGTTGCCACAGACCCAAGATCGCGGAAATATGGTTAGGGACATAGATCCTCAGACAGCTCAGTGAAAAGTGAGTGAAATAGCCTAAGCAAAGCCAATCCCAATGAAAAGAGTTACAGTGACGTTTCCCTTCGAGAACGCGGGTTACACGCAAGCGTATGGATAGCGTGCGCGAGAGAGAATGATTCTGAAGAGGAAGATGCGCTATTTTCTGCAGCCCTCTGCGGAGCACGACTCAGCACCTTGGTGAAAGAGGGGGGGGGGGACATAAAGAATAAAGACAAGATTGAGGTCACTCCAGAGCCCTTCGCTGTCAGCGATAGCGAGGTAGCGTGTTCAAAAGTTACGCGATAGCCCCGTGTCCTCCAGGAACGTGACAAGGTGCTTGCAGAGGAAGCTGCGCGGCTAGCCCGGGAACAGCAGCTGTGAGCCGGGAGCCCGGGAGTTCCAGGCGCCTAAATTACGCGTAGAAAAAAGCTCTCTCTCTGGAAAAACCGTTAGAGAAGCAAAGCGCTGGGAACGTGCACAGTGATCACAGCGTCGTCGCGTCGTCCAGTACGCGGCACGTAGAAGAAGACGAAGATCTCGCGCATTGCAGAAGTTCCTGCACGATCGCTTTTTCAATTGGCCTGCAATAAAAGTGTCCTGCCCTTTTTTTATCAGTTCCTGCTGCTTGTGAATCATGACAATATCACAATACGTATATTAGAGCTGTTTTCGATGCAAGGTACATTATTGACGTTTGAATTAACTTACCGCGCTACGCCAAGCTTGAAACATACACGTCTACACCAACTGAACCCATCCCTTCGACTTCGACCCCCATCTGGACTCTCTCGACTCGAAACAGCAGTACTTTGCAGACTGTGGCTTGGTGTCGCCTACACAAGATCTTTCGCCTTCCTAGTCGGTATGGACGACAGTGCGGCTTGCAGTCACTGCGGCAGCGAGGAGACTATCGAACACGTACTTTGCCAGTGTCCTCAATACAGCGCGCACCGGCTGTCACTAGCGACAGCGTTGGCACGCCTTGACGACAGGCCAATTTCAGGATAGGCAGTTTTGGAATGCGGACATGAACTCTTGTCGCAGCGAAAGTCGGTCAAGGCTTTGTTGACCTTTTTACGTGACAGTGACCTAATAGAAAGACAGCCGTTGCACTAACTTCAGAGCAATGGTTGTACCTCTATCACAATGAAGCAACAGCATAAAAATTGACGCTTGATTTTACATTGTGTAGGCATTTACTCAGACAGTTTTGTTAGTTAAACGATGTAGCAGCAGCTGAGCTCTGCTCACAAATAATCCTCTTAATGGCAGGCTTCAATTCTAGCTATCGAGGCTAACTCCGATTTCTATATTCATGCAAACTACATCTGTAAAGCACAGAAATGCTTCCATGAGACAAAGGCTCTACTCATTTGTATAAAATTTATCGCTTTTTGAGATAACTTTAAATTCTAGGAACATAAAGAAGCATAATGTTTATACAAGAGTTCACACAACATATTTATCACTCAATTATTCTGTGTAAATAATGAAAAAAGAACACTTGGGATTACAGGAATGTGTTCAGCTTCTTTCAGTGGAGTGGTGAGGTTTATATGGAAAATCCCGCATTCGTGAGGTTACCGAAATTGTCATTCGTGCATTACAGAAAAGCTAAAGCTTCTTCTTCTCCCGATACAGGCCGGCGCGACCCAGGCGTTAAATGTCGGCGCTTATACATATGGTAATATGTTATTCCCTTCTCATTACTAACTGAAAATTTCTGTTACACCGGCCCATTTATTATTTTGCACTTATAACTATAGCTCCGAATAAATACATTCGTTCTACTAACTCTGTCTCGTAAAAAATGTGTCTCGTAAGCGAAGAGTAAAAAATTGAGCTCCAACGGGGTCATTAAAATTGATGCAGAACGAAGCTTTGTACAATGTGAATAACTTTATGAATGTTGCTCTTACGCTGGCGCACATTGCTTCTTAAAATAGTGCAGCAACTGTTTGAGTTATTTTTGGTTAATTGCGTGGTGTAGATGCATGTATCACGTCTCGGGCACTGAAAGAGAACAGGTGCACTTCACTTAGGCGATCACGTATTGTTTGCTCCAAAAGCTTGCTGGTGTTCGCGTTTGCGAAGAAGTGCGTGCTTGCGTTTAGTGGCATAATGTTTACGCGCCTGCTCAACGAGACACCTCTTCTTGGCATTCCCTTCCTCTGCGTTTGGAATAGGCTTAGCTCCAACCCTCCTTCACAGTACTTGCGTTGAAGTAGCTGTTCTCAATGGTCACGTGTCCTACCAGGTTAAAAAACACGGAGAAAAAAAAATAGGAGAGGCCCTAGCGGCCCGTTTTGGAAGCTGGAAGTGCAGTCGTGTTGGTGTGCCGTCTCCCTTTGCGCATCCGACCAGCTCGTCGGAGCAGATATGCACGACCTTGGAACTTGCAGTGCTATAGGAGCCGCCGGAAGCGTGTGCTTCCAACGCGTGTCAGAACAGAGCCTACGAAACTTTTGTAACACTTTTAGTGAAGAGGACATGCTCCTGTGCTTTTTAATGACACGTTGACGAAGATGGCGAAGAACAGTACCTTAGTAACTTGTGTCTGTCGGCTCCTGGCAGAAACGGCTGACACTCATACTCGAAGAGCCAAAACACTACTCTCAAGCGTAAACAGCACGCTCCCAAGCCAGCTTGCCTCGCGAACAGAATGCGCTGCGGGAAAGACCCGGGCCGAAAAAAATTATCTCACTTTTGAGAGGCCGAGAGCAGCAGTGAGAGTTTCAAGAATGCGGTTGCTATGGTAACGTAAACGTGCGAGGTACCAGTCCCAGTGCTGCTTTGCGAAAAACACCTCGTGACTTTCACCAGACTTTCTCCAACACATCCGTGCTTGCTGGCGCCTCTCCTATGGTTTTCTTTCTTTATGCTAAAAAACAACGACGAACAAGCCTAAATAAAGAAGACAGAAAGAGTTAAGAGAAACGTTCTTTCCGTTTTTAGTCGTCAGTTTCTCTCTTCACACATTTCAGGCTTCATACCCCTTCTCCCACATTGGCGCAATAATGCTGGGCGAGTGGCCAAGACTAAACAGATAGCTAATGGCACATAGTAGCTGAACATTGCCAGCAAACCAGGTTACTCGGCAAGACCGCATCCATTATCTGCCGAGTGGCCGCAGTTGTCTATTATACGTAATCAGAAATATATCAAGCGAGAATACAACGAGCGGCGAAGAACAGGGGAAGAGCCAAGGAAACTCTTGCTTTAATAAATTGGAAACATAAAACATAATTGGAGCCATAGGTAAAGCTCTTGAAAATCTCAGAACACATTTGTCGCGTCAAAAGGTGAATAAATTACTGAGGAAATACAGAAGGGTTGCAGCACAATTCCCCCTTATGGGAAATTGCCCGAGAAAGCACACTGAGGCAGGTACGTCATGTGTACGTCTTTTAAGGAAACGAAGACTGCGGTGTGCCAAATACACGTGAAGCTCACACAGGACATGCATAGTACGCGCCAAACTATCTCTTACCACATGTCACATTGGTTTGTGTTATTTTTATTGATATATTGCAATTTGAGATGGTCTTTAATACACACCAGAGCTACACACTAGACCTTCGACACCAACATATTTTGCAGTAGTTCAAGTGCGTAGTGAGTGAGTGAGTGAAACAATTTTTTTTTTGGTCCACAATAGACGCGAAGTAAAATGCGCCTTGATAATTTTTGTGATCCTGAGAAGCTTAATACATTCTTTACTTTCAGACTTTTGGCGGACAACAAAGAAGTCATTCTTGCTGGAAAATCACGTGCTCGTGTGTTCATACCCCTCTGTGGAAAAGCATATGAACTGAAGTGGTGAGTAAGCGTCATGATGAACATTAGTCTCCGAAAATCCTGATCCGCTGTATAAGAAAGATATTTTCCTGTATAAACATTGTAGTTCTTCCTTTACATATTCACAATATCTTACTGAAATATCATCTAAAGGCGTGACAACATCTTGAGCGGTTACGAAGAGAGGTTGATTTGTTTCAACCGCTGTTTCTTAGGATGCACTCAAATTTTGTTTGGTTCAAAAGTAAGGAATATATATCCATGAAGCTTTCTTTCTTTGCAACGATCATGATGAATCGAGTCATGCTTTCAACTTGGAAGGTCAGAAACACTGCTTAGCAGCTGCTAAAATCAGAAATATAAAATGTCCAGATTTCTCAGGTTAAGGCTTTGGCTTCATTTATTCTCGGCTGTCCATAATACCCAGAAGTCATAATTTCGAGACAGTCTTTCTCGGTGAGTAATCATATGTTACAGTAACGCTTCCACGCTAAGAAACTGACAAACGCTTTTACGAAATGGCTGGTGAAACAGCGAAAGATGCAGTTGTTTGCTTAAAATCGAGTGGTGGTACTTCGAACATCACTTTACCTTTTGGTTTTGTTGGCTTTTTTGTCACTTTGTCTTGTTTTACATGTAGGTTTTATGACCTCGGACACACCGTGATAGGTGTGGAATTCGTGGAGGAATGCGTACGCGGCTTCTTCGCCGAGAACTTTCTGCAAGTGGAGGAGGCCAGTTGTCCCATTACTAAATGCAAAATACTCAGGGTAGGTTAAGTTTTTCGTCCGCTAAGCTTCAGGAATTGCATTTCAAAAGTCACTAAAGATAATCAGTTGATGTATAAAGTGGTGAAATAAAGGGCACAGTTTGCTGCCCCATACTACGTCTACATTCCATGTGGGCCAGTGTACATTGGAACACATCGTAAATGCAGTAACCTTTTTTAGATAACAAAAGGTAAAAGGTAAACCTCACAGTAGATGTATCGTTAAATATAAAGAAGTGCATTGGACATTCATATTGGACATTCATATTAGGCTTTCATATTGCTCATGACTCTTATTATTCGAGGAAGAACACCATGCTTTATATAAATGTTCTACTAAAAGGAAATGTACTTAAGATAACAAATTATCGGAGAATGCCTGGTAAATGCTTAAGAGGGAGCGCAGCAAGCTAGCGGCACCGTGCTTGATGGCGTAAAGCAACACTATCATGTTTGCCACAACATTTTCCAACAGCAATCAAGTGCTCAATAATGCACATGGACAATATCTACATTTTTACTTCAGCATCTGCGAGTGAAGGTATTGAACAGTTATTGCAGGCGGTATCTACAGAAGTGAACAATTGCATTTTTGAGCATTCCTTGAGTCTCTTTGCTGAAGGGTCAATGGTGTTGCCTTTTACTTATGAAATTGTAAACAACCATCGCTTAGTGGAAGAAGTAATGGGTAGGCGCGTATAATGGATGAAAAAACTGGGACTTGTGGAGACGAAAGCGAGCAATGTTGTACAAGTTTTAAGCTATTAGTAGGATTTGAGATGGATAAACATTACGTACATCTTGCTCATGTTCTATACTCTTCGCTAACAGTTTCCACATTTAAGGTTACTTTTAAGATGCCAAGTACACCTCAGGGAAAACTAGTGGGGCATTGAAATCACGTGCCTTGTTTAGCCTGTGTGAGAGTTTACTGAGCTTCCAAAGCCAAACACCACATCTTTGCTCAGATGAACGCTAAAGAAAGGAACATTGCTGCGAGCGTTTTCGCAAATCTTGGTTTTGGCTGCGTGTCCTCAATTGTGGGCACTTTTCCTTAAGCCAAGTACTACTCCACGAAAAGTTACGAGCAATTGCGATGGCGCCCTTTATCATTCTGTATCTTAGTCTACGCTGCTTTCAAAGCAGAGCGCCATATGTTAGCTGAGGTGGCCGTTGAAAAAAAAAAAAACAACAAGAAAATGGCTGTGAGCAGCCCACGAGGATTGTGTTCACATTAGTGGACACGGCTCTTTGGGTTCAAAATTCTTTTTAAATCATTTTTTTCTGAGCTTCTGCAATAGTGCCTAATAATTTTTTTTAAAAACTGTTTCTCATTGCCTTGCCTACATTGCTATCGCTCGATAAGAGTCTGTATTATTGTGTTATGGCCAAAACGTCGGTAGTTACTGCCATACCTGCAAAGAGCATAACTTCCGGAAGAATAAGTTCCTCTTGATAATTGGAAGTGACATTAGTTTGTCTGGGCCTAGTAAAGACAACGTGAAGTAACATTTAGTAAAGCAATGAACGGTGCTAGTTGGTGGACGTTCATTATTGTATGACGCTTAGTGTTACGCTGACGGGAACAATGGACGAGCATAAAGAACAAAACGTGGACATACGTGGCGCGGACTACCAACTTATTTAATACTGTTAAAGAACATACATATAAACAAGGTCATGGGGTGGATATAAAAACATATGAAAAGGCCATGACGTGTGATAATGTGGTGGGCGGAAAAATATCGTTCGTTTGCACCCGGTCGCCCTGGCAAACTAGACCTCAGCTTCGACGAGCAAAACGGACGGAGTGCCTAGGCACTTCTCTTTTTCTTTTGTTATCGCAAGCGCTTCTGATATTCCTCGCTCTGTTTTTGTTTTTGATGTGCCAGTGTTTATGGTGCTTTCTAGTAGCGGAGAGCATTCGCACTGTTTGCAGTGCGCAGCAAAGTTTGTTGACGCTGTCAGGAGCTGACACGTATATTTGTGCTCCCATATTCTGTCGTTTAGAGAGCGTCTGGTTTGCCGAACCTACACTTGCCCGCAATCCAGTGGGATTTGATAAACCACTGAACTAGTGCATTCCACGTACTTTCTAACTTGCTTAGTTAGCCGGAATGTAGCACTTTCGTTTTTCTTTGGATTCTGCGTTCACCCTCTTGCATTGCCTTTTAGTTTTTGTGGAGTGGAGAACAGTATTTTGACGTCATGGCGTTGGGCTGTATTTTTTATTCTATTTGACAATCCATGCATGTAAGGCAGCACCACGCGTTTTTTCTCTTAATTTGTCGTTTTCCTGAGCCATGTACGTTGACGTTCTGTTCATTATGTTTGTAAAGCATATTCGTCAGTGTAAGGCTAAGCAAAATATAATCATCAGTCAAGCAAATTGCACGCGACAGAAGCAGGCAAGCAGTGTTGACATTCACACAATTTTGTTGCTAAATTCAGTGACTTACCTGTCCGTTTACAGACAACTTTTTCAATTTGCCGACGAGAGCCTTTTCTTTACAGTGACGTTAGAGATAAATAGGCAATGAGTTGGCTAAGAGGGTGCATAATTTGCCTCAAATATGGCCCGCTATATCCCACCATATACGAAAGCTAACTATGAGCGGTCGACATTGCCTGTAAGGCGCTTACAGCGTTCTGTGCATAGTTAAGCAATGGCTGCTTTCCTAGGATTCAGTGTGCTCACAACATGCATATTTGTATTGTGATAGCAATTATATGGACACACCCAGCGCATTTCCGTCAACGTCCGCGGCATAGTCGCAAGGCACCGAGGTGAGGTGAGCGAGGGGGGAGGCGTTCTACTCCGGCGGCTGCTGCTTATGGCGCGTCCGCACGTGCCCTACCTTGAAAGAGATCTGCAATGGGGACAGAGTGCCCGAAGTGCTGATAGCTTCATATGCGCTGTGTTCACGATACTTAGTTCGCGTTGAAGCGACAGACAACATGAAGGTGAATTCGATCGCAGCTGCTGCCACGCGTTCTTAGCCCAGAATTTTGACGAGTAAGCGAGGTCATCGAGTGAGATGTGTTCATGTTTCTTTTTGTGCACACGTGACATCATGCTTGTCATTTAGTTAGTAAGCGAATGTTTACAAGTTTTCAAAGGGATAAAACAACAAGCTCCTCCTTGGCCTGACACCGTTACACCTGTGGCGTAAAGTGAATAACTAATAAAACAACATGAGCAGGCTAAAAAACACTTGACTCGAATAGGGCATGAGGTGCAGTTCTTAGGGCTAATATTACGTTTCACCACTGCATGTCTTGCTTTATGGTATGCCATAGTGTTAGGCGTACATACATACACAGGCAGTGGGGAGGCCTACAGAATACCAATTTCCATACGTTATTTACCCTCATAAAGCGTGTGTACATTACAAAATGCAAAAAATTGGTCACAATGGCAAAAACCAGTGACGCCTCATGTTTGTGGAGCGCCTGTCTTCCTCTTAGAACGCACCGCGGTATGAACATAGCGGTCTACGGCATCCTTTTCATGAACTGGTCCGTGTTCACAGACACCGTCGGTATGAAGTCCAGATGTCTGTGCGACTGTGAAGGTGCCCCTGAAATGCGTCAATTACACAATAAGACGCGCCACTCGACTCCAGAATACGCCACACGGGAAAATTAGCCTTACTACATACCGTACTAGAGCACGATTCGCTAAACAAACATAAGCCTTTTGCAAGTAAATATTACTTTACTTACTGCCGACAAGAATGACGAAACTGACTAGCACAATGACTAGCACAATCAGCTACTTCCACAGCGGACGCTATTTTCCACGTCAGCGCGGCAGTCCAGGCGGTCTTGGCTCCTACAGAAAAGTACGCCGACATCACGAGAGTTCCCTGAGCGCTTATAAAGCTGTGAGTGTGCATGGAGTGAAGTTGGGAGATGACGGCGTTGTAGCGGCGGGCGCACAGATACGATAGCAAATAGAACGAAAAACACACGCGGCGTTTCACTCAGCCGGCTCCCGCAAGCTCAGAGATCGTTTGTGTCGGTTGCTCAAGCATGTATTTGCGTCTTTGTCGAGATTATTCGTATGAGTCAGCAACGACAAAAACAGAGAGGTAAACTACATATGCCAATACATACCTGTCACAAAGTGCTTCTCGCACAGTCGAGATGCTGCTGACGGCTGCCATAGACGCGCTTGAGCAACTTGCCGCTTCATAGCCCTAATCCAGGCGGCACGGCGCTGTCGATCGCGTTTTAGCGACGGAAATTAGAAAAACCGCACTGTTCTGGTGGGATGGTTACGGGAGGTGCAGCCGTAAGCGATGCATGACATTGGCATCGCGCCAACTTTTCATTGTATTTGGAAAGATTGGGTGCGCTTTGTAGACGATCACAAGGAAGAAGACAGGACAGGCGCAAACTAACAACTGAGGTTTATTTGGAAAGATTGGATGCGTTTTGTAGATGATCACAAGGAAGAAGACAGGACAGGCGCAAACTAACAACTGAGGTTTGCGCCTGTCCTGTCTTTTTCCTTGTGATCGTCTACAAAGTGCATCCAATCTTTCCAAATATAATGAACCAACTTGCCCAGCAACGCATTCTGCTAAACGAACTTTTCATGGCACTAATGTTCAAAAGGCGTTCCGTGCGCGCGGCAGCGAGAATGGCGATGCTGACAAGTGAGTGAATGAACTTTATTGGAGGTCCGGCAAGGAGGGGCGAACTCGTCGCGCACCCGGCTAGTCCCACGTCGGGACCGGTAGCTCTAGCCTACCGGCCCCGTCGCGGGGACATCGGACAGCCAGGATTTGCTTGTCTAGAGCGGGGCTACGCAGAAGCAAGTCCCACTCCTCTTTGCTGAAGTTGGGGCATCTCGAACTCACAGAGCACGTGTGCTATAGTATTGAAGTCTGCCCGCAGGACGGGCAGGCGTCGTCACGATATACGTCGGGGTAAACTTTGTATAAAACGGCCAGAGACGGATATGTGCCGGTCGTTAACAGTCTAAGAGTAACGACTTCCGCCCTAATCAACTGACAAGTGGAACGCCTGCCACGGCTGCACTCGACTCACTCGAAGGAAAGAGTCGAGTTCGGCCATGCGCCTTCGAAATCGCTTCGGTCCTCAGCCGCTACGGCGCTGTGTATGCGCACTTCAGTGTCGCAAAAGGCGGATTTTACAGGCCAGGCGCTTTCACTAAATAGCTTAGATTAGCTGGCATTTGCAAAATACCATGTGAGACTTAGTCGCCTGGATAATAGGATGAATCGAATGTTGAAAGGCGTCTACTTGGTAGAAGTTGGGCTCGTTTACAGAAGCCCGATAGCACTGCTTTCTTCTCGCATGGGTTTTAGCCCAACCGGTACCGGGAAGAGTGTTCACGTAACGAATGCGCGGAAGCATAGTGTTTGAGCTGCGTAAAGGTCATGTAGGTGTCATGCTAGCTCGTCCTTATTGCGGAATCTTTCTGTACTATAAGAAGCGTGCAGAACTGGGTCATTTCCTACACAAATGTTGATTAAGTACAGTTGCATGCAAGAAAATAAATTACTTGTGTTTTTTAGTTGTGTTTTATTCTGAAACTTACAAACGGAAGCTAAATAACGAATTTCAGCTGTCATCATCCATTGCGATGTAAGTCAAAAAGTAAAGTGAAAGCCCCCTTCCCACTGTTGGCAAATTCGCTACTTATTTAGAAATTATCGTAAAAAAACTTGTGGAATGCTAGTGTATAGTGGAGTCTTTCAAAAGGCCTACTTTAGGTTGAATTTACTAAAATCTTTCGTTACACTTTTTATTGTCTTTGCAGAAAGCTTTTGAGGAAATTTTGCAACCATTTTTCTCTCTTTGCGACACACTTAAAAAATTATGGCAACACTGCGCGAGAGCCCCTCCTAAATGTCTTATGACTGTGAGAAACGTATCGCCACTTCATTGTTATGCAGGATAAGTCCCATTGCCTATCGATATTCCCTATCCCTATCTCTATCAATTTACGCTTGCACGGAAAAAGAGAATAAAAGATGTACAGATCCCACGCACTGTGGGAATCGATATAAGCGAAGGTTTCTCTGCTGTTTGCGTTCATTGACGTTATATGGCGGTGGTATACTGGCGGCATACGACGGTCGTGACGTGATGTGAAATCTTACCTCGCCTACGCCGCTTGTGTTTGTTTCTCTTGCTTTGCTCGACGCTTTATGCGATCCTTCGTCTCCTCTGCACTGAGTGCATGCTTAGGCGCCATTCTAGGTTGCAGCATTGTGGCTCACAAAACTGCCTCCTCGCTCGAGCACGGAGACAAGCGTGGCAGCTCCAGTACTGCTGTACCGTCATGCACTCCTATCATGTACGTTAAGAGCCCTGTGCCGCAGAAAATCCGGTGTCGACGCCGCGAGTGTAGCCTGGCGAATAATCATTCATAGCCGGAACCACCCAGGCCTTCCACGTGGCGCATATCTTGTGTTGTATTCTTTACAAGGTTATTCCTGGGAGTTTTGGGGATGACAGCTCATAAACAAATAACACGGAGCAAAACACCCACAGCGCATGCCTTTTATGTTTTTGTGACATAGTCACGTCTCAACTACGTCCCAACGTGGTCGTCGTTAGCCGGCAAGACTACAACAGCAGCAGCAGCAGCAGCAGCAGCAGCGGAAAGTCTAAGAACGCGCCAAAGAAGGCTTCGCTTTAATAAACGAACGATGAATGAGCAACAGAAAGAAAAGCAAACGTGAACGCGTCGGACGGGGACTGCAAGTATGTGTGTGTGTGAAAACGTTTATTGTCCGTATAGGGGATGACACCGGAGCTCCGGTACCGCTCGTAGGTGTCCAGGGAGCCCGATATCAGCCTAAGCGGCAGGGGTAAGTGGACGAAGCGGTTTGCCGCTTCGGCTGCAAGACGGCCATTGTTGGCCTGTGCCGCCGTGTCTTCGCTATGAAGCGCGGTCTCCCATGTTTGTTTGTCCTTGAATAATTTATATCTTGGGAAGTGGCTGCACTCCCATACGATATGTCTTAGAATTCCTATTTTATCGCAGAATCTGCAGAATTGGTCTTCCGGATTTCGCGCTCGCCTTAGGTATCTCCATCTTGGAGACATGTGGTTCTTGGCTTGCAGGCGGCGCCAGGTGACTGCCTCTGCGTAAGTGAGGGACCTATCCGGGAGTGGATATTTCCGGCGTTATTATCTGTAGTGCTCTTCTTCGTTTCCTGGTATGTTGGAGTAAGCGGCGCCCCAGGTTAGCGTGATCCCTCTGTCTATGTTGCCTTTAGATATTATGCTGTTCGCGTAGTCTGATATTTTGCTTTTGCAGAAATTTCTTACTGCGGATTTGCTGTCGCTAATGATCACCCTCGCGTCCGTACTATTGCATGCTAGGACGATCGCCACTTCCTCCGCTGCCGTGGCGTCTACTCCACTTGTATACATCGCGCCCTGTTCTACTCCAGAGCCGTCGACTACCACTGAGATGGAACTTCCGCCTCCGCCAAGGGCGGCGTCTGTGAAGGCATTCATCTCGCGTTGACTTCTGCTTAGCCTTGTTGCCAAGTGTTTGGATCTGTGTTGACGTCTTTGCGGATCGTGTAGTGGGTGCATGTTCTTGGGTATCGGTGTGACCATCAGGGATTTCCTAATTTTTGGCTGAAAGTGGAACGCCTGGTATTTGTTTCCTCTGTTCCCTAGTAGTGGTGCCCAGTTTAGAATGTGTTGTCCTGTCTCAGCTAGACTCAGGCGTTAGAGTTGTGCCGTTCTCACCGCTTCTGCTAACTCCTGCCGTGTGTTATGCATCCACATCCCCTCTAGTGCCTCGGCTGAGGCCGAGATTGGTAGTCCCAGCGAACGTTTCCTGCATTTCCTTATTGTTACGTCTAACCTGTTTATTTATGCTTTCTTGATGTTAAGAAATAGGGTTGAGTAGCAGATTCCACTCAATATGAAGCCCTGTACCAGCGTAATTTGTTCTTCTCTTTTAGCCTTTTGCCTTTGGCAGAGGTTCTTCTAATTATGCTTACCACTTGGTTTGCGTGCCTGTCTAGCTTATCTATAGTGGTATGGTTGTTTCCTGTTTTGCTTTTGAGCATGTCCAGAATTCACATCTCATCTACTTGCGGAATTTCTTTCGCATCTAAGTCTATCGAGATTCTGTGAGGAGATGCGTTGTCTGTCCTCGTCTGGGGCCTGGTGATTAGTAGTTCCAAATTCTTCGGGGATCAGCTCAGCCCTTTTGGCATGGAGGTCTGCGATGTCGGCTGCCAGCTGGAGCCTTTCTGCGATCGACGTCGTCTGCGTAGACGCTCGTCTTCAGTCCTTCAATCCTTCCTAACTTCCTCGAGAGGTCTCTCATAACTAAATTAAACAGGAAGGGGGATAGGATGCTTTTTTGCGGGGTGATCTTGTTCCCTAATTGTATCTCTTCTGAGCTGCGGCTCTGAATTTGCCGGGTTGCTGTTCTGTCTTTCAGAAAAAAGATTTTACGTAGGCGAAGGTCCTCTTCCCTACGTTAACATCTGAGAGGCCGTCGAGGATGGCCGAGTGGCTGACATTATCAAATGCTTTGATTAAGTCTATGCCCAATATTGCTCTCGTATCATTGGTCTTTTGTTTGTCTATAACATCGTGTTGCAGGATATTTACCATCTCGTGGGGCCAGATGCTGGTTTCTTCCGCGAATAGAGTTTGTCACTTCTGAATTCCCCGCTCAATTCTTTTGGCTAGAAACGAGTTCAGGGAAATTGGCCTGAGATTTCCCATACCCGGAATTTTACCCTTATGAATTAAAATGATGTTGGCGTGCTTCCAGTCTTTAGGGACATCCCCGATTTCCCACATTTTGTTCAAGTAAGCTATAAATCCAACTATCGAGTCGACGTCTAAGTTCCATAGCAAACCGTAGACGATGTTTTCTGGGCCAGGGGCTGTGTTCCTTTTGAAGTCAAAGAGCGCGGCTTTGACCCCTGCTACTAGAATGGATTCGTCCAGTAGCGGATTCTCCGCTCCCTGATATTCTTTATCCGCTGCCAGGCATGCGGGGCCTATAAACATTTCTTTAAATCGGTCCATGAGCTGTTCATCGGTTCCGTCAAATTTGTATCTTCCATTGATTTGCTCTACATTGGCGTGGGTTTTAGTTTGGTGGGGCATATGAGGTGGCGCAGCAAATGCCACTTGTTGGGACGTTTCATATTCCTGTCTAGCCCGTCGCATTTTTGATCCCACATTTTCTCTTACAGTTCGAAAGCGTAGCTCTGTATTTCTTTATTGTGCTCGGCTATTTTCTTCCTTAAGTTCCGGTTCCATTTCTGGCGCTTTAGCTTATTCTCGAGGGTTGTTTTTCGGTGATCGCTGCCAAGGTTTTCGCCCATGTTCTTCCAAGATGTATTGCCCGTCCTGTGCCCCAGTGTTACGTCCATTGTTGTGTCACAGGAGATGCTGTTACCCGTTCTGGTTGGCTCGTTCGAGTCCGTTAGTAGCGAGAGTCCTGTCTTCTGAATCGCTTCCCAGAGCATTCTACCTTTCCTTGCGATTTTGGTGTAGCCCCATTCGTGATTCTTTGCATTAGGGCACGATTTGGTTGCTCTCAGCGCTTTATTAAATGTGGCCTCGAACTGCGCCTTCTTGTGACGAGGGGGGCGGTATGCGTTCAGGACGAATATGCTTCTGCTATTCTTTTTGCCGGTAAGGACTTCTACGAGTACGACCTCCACTTCGTCCGTACACGCGTCGTGTTCAATTACCGATATGTTATTCTTAACTAGGGTGGCTACGCCCTACTCTAGATTTATCCCCTCTCCCACTGTCGAATGTGCGGTGCCCTGAAATTTTGACTGGAGGTTTCCCACTTTCTTGTAAGGCCACGGCAAGCGGAGGCTCTCCTTGATTTAGAGTGTACTTTGCAGCAACGCCTTTTTCTGTTTGAAGCTCCTGCAGTTCCACTGCCAAATTATAGTTCCTGTCCTGGCCATGATGAGGGAGACAACTAGGCTTCTGGGACCGAGGGAGGGTCCGGATTGGGATGAGCTCGTTCTTAGCCTCCTAGCACAGTCAGAAGTGCGTTCATATGGTTTGATGTAGCCTGGACTCTCTTATCTATGACAGCGCTTTAGTTTGGCTAGCATGCGTTTTTCGTGTTCCCTGAGGCGTGCCTCTAGTTTTTCTTTAATTTTTTGTTGATCTCTTTACTTCTCTTGGGTAGAGTCGTTTCGTGCTCTTCGGCCTTCCTTCTTGCGGTGCCTACCGTTTCTACCACCATGCTGCCCTCGTCCTGCGCTTAGGGGGGGGGGGGGGGGGGGGGCTATTCTCTGAACTGGAGTAAGCGGCCTTGTTGGCGCCGGCTGCCTTGGTCCCATGGTTGGGTTCGTCAGCAGCCAAACTTGCGCTTTGAGTTGATTTACTGTTTCTGTTGTGGTTTTGATTATTTCTGTGAGTTGGCAATTTTCCTCATCTCTCTTTTCTATGTCTTTCCTGAATAATTTGGCCTGTGCCTTTAATTCTGCTGTCCTGCCTGAAGGCCCGGCCAGTGGGTCTGGTTGTCCCTGGGTGGCGGCTTTGATGCTCTTCGGTCCCTGGACTTGGGTCGCGGCTTTTTGGCCGTACGCGGTGGCGTGACCCGTGTTGTCGGCCTGCTTCTGCCCGTGGTCACTCCTCCTTTGTCTTGTTCGACCCTGGCCTCGGTCCAGGCCACGTCGCGTAGGCTAACCTAGTGGGGCTTCCTATAGAGTTCCCTGCATGTCGGGTCGCCTAACCAAATCTTCTTCTCTCGAAGGAAACACTTCGACTCGCAGGTGTGCTCCACCGGCTGATTCCTTAGCCCGCAGTCTCTGCAGCGGGTGCTTGTTGGACTGGGCAGACGTCTTGTCTGTGTCCAATCTTGTCGCATGCGTAGCACACGTCGTATTCTTTTCTTGTATAGGTGACATGGAATCCACTGACTGAAAAACTTTACGGCCTTCGGTACTTCCAGATCTTTGAAGCTAATGATGACAGATTCGGATGTCCTCCCTAGTCTTCTTACTGCTGTATACGTATGGCTCCATGGGTTGTCCAACGCCTTGCGTATTTGCTCTTCCGTCAGCTCTAGGTTGAACCCGTAGAAGACGCCTTTGCCCCTTCGGGCATCGCCGGGAAGGCAGTCATATCGATACCTTCTTCGGCTCGGATGCTCTTTAGTTTGACTAAAGCTTCTGCCGTTACCCTGTTCGGGGTTGATATTATGGTCGTTTGGTTGTTTTCAGTTGTTTTGTTGAAGACAATGTCGTCTTCTGCCATGGAGGGTAGCCCGGCCACCTCAAGGATGCCTTTCCGGCGAGAACCCGCTGCTTCTTTTTCATGCTGCTGGTTCCTCCTGCTGGTGATATTTCTAGTTTGTTTTGTCCTGCCAGGACATTATTATGTTACAAGAAACTAATACAACACCCACCGTAAACGGATACACGTGCCAGGAGAGCGGATGCACCGCAACCCTCATTAGCAACAAATAGTCACCATAGCACACAAAGGAATTGAGGACACGAAAATCGAACACCTAATAACAGACATAATACCCAAAAAGAAGCACAAAGCTAAAAGCACATTTATAGTTAATCTATACAGTCCCCCCAGGCAGAAAGACGGCGACTTCGGCAAACTCTTTTCAGAAGCAAACAAGCTAGCCAAGTCAAACACCCTAATAACTACGAGGGATTTCAATACTAAAAGCCCGAGCTGGGGATACCAGAAAATAGAAAAGAAGGGGAAGCAAAAATGCATTGCGGCAGAAAACATAGGCTGCGACCTCTTAACGGACGAAAATCAGCCAACGCGCCAGGGTAATCGCGTTAGCCCAGACACCTGCCCAGATCTTACATTTGTTAAAGGAGCAAAGCAGGCAGAGTGGGAGAACCTGCTGGAGAACCTAGGCAGCGAACATTATGTACTGAAAACCACAATGGAAGCGGAGAACGTAACAAGAAAAATCGGCACAGCCCGTATCACAGATTGGGACGCCTTCCGTAAGCACTGCGAACAACTAAAAAGGGAAATCACCTCGATAGAGGAATGGAACCAACAACTAAAATAGACACAAGAACTCTACACACAGGAAATAGAACAGAACAAACACCGGAGGTGGACCGGCGGCTACTCGGGCTATGGAAGGCAAGACGCAGGCTCACAAAACGCGGGAAAAGACAGAAGCTAAACAGGAAACTCAAGAAGAAGATAGCAGAGGTCACAAAGAAGGCAGAAGAGTACGCAACACAGCTGGCCAGGCAAGGGTGGCAGCAGTTCTGCAGCTCACTGAACGGCACGCTCAGCACAGCCAAGACGTGGCGCATACTAAAAGCACTCATGAACCCAACCAAAGCGAAAACAGAAAGCGGCAAAGCAATCCAGAGACTGGTTCACCAGCACGAAGGCTCCAACGAGGAACTACTGGAGGCAGTGCGTGTAAAATGCTACGTCAAAGACAATCCCAAAGGCTACGACGGGGAGTATCTGGGGACAGAGAACCCCGACATGGACAGACCGATTACGAGAGACGAAGTTGACGCGGCAATTAGAGCGACAAGAAAAAACACAGCCGCGGGTGCCGACAAGATCAGAAACTCCCTAATACGCAACCTCAGCCACGAGGCGATAGATCAGCTCACAGCATACCTCAACACACTGTGGGCAGAGGGCGCGATACCGAAAGAATAGAAGCACGCTGTCGGGGTGATGATACCTAAACCCGGCAAAAAGCTTCAGATTGAAAACTTGAGGCCCATCTCACTCACCTCGTGCCTGGGTAAACTCTACGAAAGAATAGTCACGAGAAGAATCCAACACCACTTGGAGGACAAGGAGCTATACCCGCACAGCATGTTTGGCTTCCGGGCGAACCTGTCAACACAGGACGTCCTGCTACAGATAAAAGAAGAAATCATAAACACTTCACCCAGAGCAGGCGAAAACGTTATCATGACCCTAGATATCAAAGGGGCCTTCGACAACGTTAGCCACCAAGCCATCGTGGAAGGACTGAAAAACGCCAACTGCGGCAAGCGAGTCCACGACTACGTGAGGGCTTTTCTGACCAAACGCACGGCAACGGTGGGATTGGGGGATCTGCGAAGTGACGTCTTTACCACCCCACGCAAAGGCACGCCGCAGGGCTCCGTGATCTCACCAATACTCTTCAACATCGCAATGATCAGACTGGCTCGATGACTCAGCAAGATTGATGGCATCCAGCATGCAATATATGCTGACGACATCACGGTCTGGGTCAATCGAGGCTCCCTAGGACAGAAGCAAGAAAAACTGCAGGAAGCGGCCGAGTGCTTGGAAGAATATGTCAGAGAAAGGGGACTGGCGTGCTCCACCGAAAAATCAGAAATCCTGAGAGTGGGAAGAAACCGCACCAAGGAAGAACTAATAGTAAAACTAGAGGGACGAAACATACCTGAAAGGAGCATGATACGCATGCTAGGCATGTGGATTCAAGGAAGCAAGAAATGCAGCCACACAATCAGCTTACTCACAAAATCGACAGAACAAGCCGAATGATAACGAGGGTATCTCAAAGAAGAAGCGGAATGAGAGAAGGAGACACAATCAAGCTGGTCAGAAGCCTGGTGGTCAGCAGAGTCACGTACTCGCTCCCGTACCACAACACGACCAAGCACGAAAAAGAACAGACGGAAACGCTACTAAGGAAAGCGTATAAGACTGCGCGACATCTGCCAAGAAACACGCCCAACAATAAACTGTTAGAGATGGGCCTAAGCACCACCTTCGAAGAACTCACGGAAGCGCAGCTTAATGCACAGATCGCCAGGCACCAGCAGACTGCCACCGGCCGCAAGCTCTTAAAAAGAATAGGGCATAACATAGACGGAATATAGGATCAGGCAGCTAGCATCCCAGACAGCGTTCGCCAGACACTGGAGATTAGCCCCCTACCGAGAAACATGGACCCGAATCTCCACTCCGCCAGCAGGCAGGCACGAGCAGATAACGTGGAACGAAACCTAGCCACGCTAGAAAACACAGTGTACACAGACGCGGCAGTATACCCATGGGACCGCAACACTAGAATGTTTAGAGTCACTGCAGCAGTGGTAAACCTCACAGGAGAAGCAATTAGCTGCGCGACCCTGATAACATGTACGGTAACGGAGGGGGAAGAAGTCGCCGTAGCTCTAGCGGCGGCTGAAGGTTACCGCAGGAACAAATCTCTGATAATTCTAACAAACTCCAAAGCAACATGCAGGAACTACATACAAGGCAGAGTTAGTAAGGAAGCACCGAGAATGCTCCTGGAAAAGAGCCTCCTAACAAAAACATAAAACATAGGATCTTCTGGATACCGGCACACACCGGGAAAGAGGGCAACTCAAGGGTGGACAGCCTAGTTCGCGAACTCCCGCACCGAGCAGGGCAGTCGGAAACTGTAGACGCCCCCTTAACGGTGGAGCCGACGTATGTGAAAATACTTAACCACTACAGAGGAAGCCGACTTAAATACCCCCCCCTCAACACATCGCTCACACAACACGAGGCAGTCAGCTGGCGAAGACTGCAAGAAGGCACGTTCTTCAGCCTGCACACACTACACAAAATCTTCTCTACCCAGTACAGGGATACATGTCCGTCGTGCGGGGCAACCCCCACGTTATACCACATCACGTGGGAACGAAAGCGTAATTTCGCATTCCATAAAGTAAATAACCCAAGTGCGGAACAATGGGCGGGTCTGCTCACCAGCAGTGAGCTCGCAGCCCAACGGGCAATTGTGCAGCACGCCTGCAAGGCAGCAAGACTCAGCGGTTCCCTGGAATAGGGGCGCCGACCTTGTGAAGAGGCGAGGACGCAAGACACGAAGACACCGGCCCACCGCCAATCTCTCTGAGATATAGAGCAGTAAAGTTTTTCCATTCCATTGCTGCTGGTCCGAGGATAATTTTCTCTGTGCCCGATGGCAGGCAAACTTGAAGCTTGTCTACCGTCCTGTCTGCCATGGCCTTGTTTTTCTTCAGGTTTAAGGGTTTTCGTTCCCTTCTTGATAATACTTCTTCCACCTTCTCCTGCGGGGCGTATCTGCCGCCAATGGAGCGTGGAGCGGCACCAGCTCTCTTGGATTTCTTCTTTATCGGCGAAAGCGCCGACGTCCATCTTTTCCCCTTCCTCCTCTCCTGCGTGGGGATGTCTTCTTTCTGCATGATTTACATCCGAGGACGTTGGCTTTACGTCCCCTCCGGCAGTTGCCGCAGCTGCTGCGGCTCCGTTTCTTCGCTCTTCTGCCGGCGCCTTCGCCGATGCTGGAACCGCTACCTGTGGCTGCGTCATGCTTGGGCCGGCGCAGAATCTGTGCGAACTGCTACGCCGTTGCGTTCCCTCGGCGTTTCTCTCTACTGCCGGCGTCTCCTCCAACGCTGCAACCGCTGTCCGTGGTTGCACCATGCTTGGGCCAGCGCAGCAGCTATGCGAGCTGCTTCGCCGTTGCGTTCCCTCGGTGCTAGTGTTAGCTGGCGGCGTGGCCGCCTCAAAAATTCAAACTCTTGCAGAGATTACAGAGATGGTCCTACTGTGATGATAGCAGTAGTTACGTGATCCCCTGGTGCTCGCGCTTCTTGTCGTTCTTGGATTTTCAGTGTAGGACTCAAATTTCCGAAGATACGGACATTTACGTCGGAGCACGATGTGAACGCGACTTCTCTACATCGCGCCCCCTAGCGTCCTCTTCCCATGGGGACCGCAAAGAAAATTGGCAGAACGGCTCGAGTGGTACGGTGAAAAGCTCGCAGGAACACGAGCGCGCGCTAGACATCGGTGGACTGGCATGACACGCCTGTACGCGATCTCCGCCAACAGTCGCAGAGTGCCGAGGGCGCCACGCGATGCCCCTGAAACAATGTTTTACCACTTATCCGTAGTCCGTACTTGCCATCACGTGGGCAATTCTATTGACCAGGATAGAGTAGAGTTTCTCCTCCTTTGGAAGCGAACATGATCTGCCCGCCTTGCGACATTCATTACAGCAGACCACCGCATGGCCCATGCGGACAATGTAGCGCGCGCCCAGATGTTGGCCCGCGCCACGTCTGCAGACGGCCTTATCTGCTGATTGTCGCATCGGACAGACGCGGCTGGGATATCCGTACGAAGCGCGAAATGTGCACGTATGCATGTGCTATTCCTGAATTGCAGCGGCTGGTGCCCAGCCTTCCGTAATTCGTCGGCTCTTTATGAACGCGCGCTACGCTGTAGGGTCTACTTACAATATGTGCGAGAAATTACCGGAACCTTGTTTGAAAGACACGCGAATGGCGCACAGTGAGGGGTCGAGTGCTGAGGCCGGATTGTGCGCATTTATCTGGGCGATTAACTTAGAGTAGAGACGTCGGAGTCAACATTCGCATGTTTCACGTGCAGCTTTCTTAGCCACATCGATGGGCATGGACGTTTTTGTCCCTAGGTTGCTTTTGAGTGCCTGCCATTAATCAGTCCATGGATGCTTGGTTACTGTGGTTTCTTGTGAACCAAGATGTCAGCAAGCTGTTCTTTTACAGGATCGACATTTGATTTCATTAAGATAGGGAGGCCGATTGCAGTTGTGGTGGTCTGTACTATTAGCGTTAGGAAACTGATGTAGGCATGGTCTTGCGTAGTCGGGGTGTTGTTGGCGTCTTCATTGAAGGCAGGCACCAAGGCCAGTGCAGCGTCAAGAGTCCCGGCACCAGGCGCCGCCACAGCGCTCGGAGGCGTGCCCCCGCGGGCTTCAGTGGCCTACGACGCCACAGGCGCTGCTGAAGGAGCAGCACCCAAGCAGTGCACGGCGCCGGGTGCTGCACGTGCAGTGCCAGCTGCTCTCAAAACTCATGAGCACGGCAACACTGCCTTGCCGCCACTGCATGCACGTCCGGATATTCCTGTAATAACTTCCTCAAAAACTCCAAAATCTGGGAACGGTGACTGTTTGCAACTTTGCAGTTGAAGTTCAACAGGACATCGGTGATCTGTTTTTGAAAATCCTCCGCCCCGTGAACGGACGCTGTCAACCCGCTAAAAACACCAGTGCGCTTGGTCAGAGTTGCCTCGCGAACAGCGGCATCCCGCATGCGAGCGCCGTGCCTGCCCAAAGCGACCTGCGTCTCCTTCGCACGGGGGTCATGTTCGACATTTGGTGGTATACGGTCCTTATCTGGTTAGAAGACCGATCCGTCCGAGTGCGGTGAATTTCTCGAGGAGACAGAAGTGCTCCCGGACGGCGACCCAACACAAGGCAGCTTTGCATCAGCCATGGCCCAAGCAGTGGGCATGACTACATTTCCGCTTCTGCCACATTTCCCGCTACTGCCGCTGCCGATAGTATCGCAAAACAAGCTGTCGTCATGGCCGTCATCGGGAGAGCGGACCTGACTGTTGGTCCCCTCGCTCCCACTCACTACACGCTGAAGTTGCTGCTCCGAGGGACTTATTCAGCCGCTGGCTGTTGCCTCGAAGTCGTCAGACCCTTACCCCACAACGTCTACGCTAAATAAACGGGAAAAAATGGGGAGGGAGGGGGAAGGGGCACAACGTACATATAGGACAGTTTTATTTCCGCTTCTTTTTCATAATTTCACGAAATAGTGGTTTTATGTGCAATGTTCTAAGAGACTTCACTCACCTGTTTGCCTAGCACCATTTGACAATTACACGCAGCTTCGCGAAGCTATGCTCCACGTCTTGGAGAATTAGCCCAATATGTGCCAAAGCAAGCTAGACGATACACCACCTGTGTCGGCTAATTGGCTTCTTCACATGCTGGGCGATTTTTGGTTAACGTCGAGCGTCAATTGATAGGTCATCATTTCGTAACTTCTTTGAACCTCATTGTGATACCAATCGCGAAGTTCCACGGTAAAAAAACGCAACTCATTTTACTAGATAAGTTATGTGGGAAAGCTTGAAGCGAATTGTTTGACTTAGTGTTTGGACATGCTATTAGAAACGTCTCAAGGATTACCAATGTGCACAGCAAGTTTGATGACTGACCTCTCTCAGCAGAAGTAATCATAAAACCCCGACGTGTAAACATTCCATCAGACGAGGATGAAATAATTATTGTGTTTATTTGTTCCTCAAATGACTGACTGAGCATCTTGAGTAGTTAACTTTTTTTGTTCTTCCTTCGCTTTTTCTAACCCGACGTTCCCAAATACCTACTTTAGATAGCAAACCAGAATCTTGTATTTCGTTAACCTTCTTGCCTTTCCTCTTTCTCCCACTCACCCTTCCGACAAGCATACTGCACACCTTCAAAGTTTAGGTAAAGCACAATAAATTAAATCACAAAACTGTCACGGTTGCAATTTGAGGTCTGAAAAAATAAAAACAGCGGGAATGCTACCTCGGCAGAGCCATTATCTGAGAGGAGGCCGCCACTTTGCCTGAATGCTTACCATCTGTATATCTGTACATCTGTATATGGACCACGAGCTTAACGCGCTTGCAAGTGCAAACGAAGCTGCAGCGCGCGGTGTCAATAACGTCGACATACCTGAACAGTCGCGGACTGCCGCTCTCACCGGAAAAAAGTGCAACCATGGCATTTACACGGAAGTCGATGGCCTGCTACCCCGTTATGATTGATGGGAAGATTATACCTTCAGTAACCCACTACAAGTTTCTTGGAGTCATCATCGACCGTGACTTATCTTGGTCGAAGCACCTCTCTGGATTAAGAAAAAAGCTGGACAGCTTTACTCAGATCATTCGACATATGTCTGGAAAATCATGGGGGCCATCCAAGTCATCTCTTCTGCAGCTCTACCAGGCACTTTTGTTGGCTACTTCCGCTACAGTGCGCCTGTACTTTCTCGGATTAGTACAACTGCTGTACGCACACTTGAAAGTGCTCAGGCTCGCGCACTGAGAATTTGCCTGGGACTACCACGATGTGCGTCTACTTGGGGCACTATTGCAGAGGCACGTGCGTGCCCAGCTCGAGTTTACCTGCAACATGAGCCATTGCGAGTGCATCTAACGCTACTGACTAGACACAGGAATCATTTACTCACGAACGTCACAAGCGTACGGCCTGTGTCCGCCTACTCAGAAGCCGTGTTGTCGCAGCAAGACTTATTGCGTCGGATTTCCAACTGTATGACATACCCAAAGTTTCACTCTGGACGATGGCAAAGCCAACGGTGAGACTCTCAATCGCTGGAATAACGAAGAAGTAGAAGATGCCGCTTGCTGGGCTCAAGCATTTCGCGCTATCATACATTGCTTACATGTATGGATATTACGAACATGTTTTTACAGATGGTTCTATGACACAGGCCTCTTCCACGGCGGCCTACACGGTGCCAGGAAAGGGGATCGCACAACGGTTCAAGATAGGACACAGGACGTCGTCTACATCAGCTGAGTTGACCGGAGTTCGAGAAGCAGTTCGCTGAATACTGCAACAGAGTCTCCAGAAGTGGACAGTGTTCTGTGACTCAAAACCAGCATTGCAACTCATCAGCAATTATATGAGTGACAGAACCGCATATAGTCCTCTGGTTTATGACATCATGTCTCTGCTTGCTGAGGCGTCTCATTCCGGGCATACCATCATGCTGCAGTGGATTCCTGGCCATTGTGGAATAGCTGGAAACGAACAGGCTGACGCAGAAGCAAAAAAGGCGCACACTGACGAAACTATTATAAAAATTCATTTTTCGCAGTGTGACATTAACGCCTTGCTCCATACCTCCCTTAAAGCTTCTACGGCACGACATTGGGACAACCCTGAACATCGACAAGAGCGCCTCCATAGACTTGACGCTGGATTACAATTCCGGCTTCTACTTCGGTTGCGGAGAAGCCAGGAAACACTCATTCATCGATTACGGCTGTGTGTGGCATACACCAACCAATACCTTCACAAGATTGGACAAACACGGGACCTTGAATGTAGCGTCTGTCACACTCTCGAGACAATAGCTCACGTACTTTGCGTGTGCCCTCAATATGCGCCCGAACGAAGAACACTCAAATCTACAGTTGACAGCTTGTACTCCCGCCCCTTTTCAGAAGAAAAGCTTTTGGGCGCGTGGGGGAGTGTTCACTGTGCCCAACGTGTCATAAAATCACTTTTGAACTTTTTAAGTGAGACTGCTTTAGACGATCGCCTCTAGAAGCTGTGAGACGTGCAGTAAGTGCGAAATGTGTTTGCGCAATATCTTCTTGTGACAAGATTATTATTTGTATGGATAAGATTGCTCTTACGTGTATAGCGTCTACAGTGCGCATCCGCATATAGGGCAACGTGTATATAGTATCTCATTGTACCATAACATAACCACCCGCCACCTACCTTTCCCTGTATTTCCCCCATCCCCTTTTCCTAGTGAGGAGTAGCAGGCTAGAGGCACGCTCTCCAGGCCGACCTTTCCTCCTTTCTCTTCATTAAAATCGACTTCTCCTCTTCGTTAGATAATTTCGCTCACGGCGCTTTAAGGAAAATGAAGGGAAGAGTAATGAATGAGCAGATAACAGATTTTTATGCAATATTAGAACGTACGGACATTCGATAGCGTAACATCATAACTATTGCCAGTGTAGAACCAAAATGGCACAATGAGCCAGTTAGCTTTTTGTGAATGACGTATGGTACAGTTATTATATATGCCATAAAGTGGGGGGGGGGGGGAAGTTGGAACCAAAATGGACTTGTTAATGCGAAGCACTTTCTATGAAAGAAATAAGCACTCAATTGCCAACGAAAAGCCAAGTGCGGTATGCTACGAGTTTACGGATAAACATGTCGTTTCAGCAATGAAACCTGAATATTCATGTCGTACAGGGTTATCGTAAAACTCACTCCGCACTCTTTTCAATTGAAGAAAAGAATAAATAAAGAAACATTGAAATTATTTTTTCGTAATGATCCAGAGTTCCCGTGGCCTGATGTGAGAGGTACTGTTTCCGTGGAAATAAAAGCAATATCGGTGGACTTGTTTGTAAGGGAGGTATTCAGGGTAATTTTAATGGCCATGTCATAATTATGCTGTACCATGACGGAACTTTTTATACGTTTTCTTCCTCCCTTTCATGGGTAGACTACAGACCATCGGCTGCAAGTGTTTATCTGCAACATATTCAACTTTAAAAGGTAAGAAGCTTGAATTTCTTATTCATCTCTTCTTTGGAGTACATCGGACACGTTAATAATTTATGCTCGTTAAGAAATAGACAAACACATCGCCCTTACTATTTGTTCCTCTAGTTTAATGAAGAAATAATTTTCGAAGTTTATCGAGAAACTAAATTACTTTTCAGTATTTATCTTAGCAGGAAAAGCGCAGTTACACTTCAAACTTTATTGTCATCGAAATGCCAATTCAGGGAGAGCCACATTGAATTTGCGTAGAAGAGGGATGGAATAAATGTCGGTAAATTACGTTCTAAGCAATAAAGTGAAAAACTGTATTTTCGATAATTAGAAGCAGTTCCATGCCCTGTAGTAAATCGTTTGCGTTGCTTTCTGTTTGTCTTCCTAGAGAAATTGTTGGAGATAAAAGACGGTGACGATATTCAATGTTCATCTTGTCGAATTCCTATCACTGTTGAAGCCGATTTAGCCGGTTCACCCCAACTATTCTGAAGTCATGTGGCCTAATGTCACTGGTATTACTTTAAACAAAAGTTAGTGGTAATTTTTCTGAGGCTTGTACATTCTGTAACATAGAAAATTATTAGCGTTGATGGGCATGGAATGACATTTTCTGTGTCTGTTGGTCTTGAGCGCACAAAATTAGGTCGAGGTTGGCATAAAACGTTTGAATAATTTTTGTGAATTCAGATGAAGACAAGTGCTGCAATATATTATTTAATCATTAGCTGGCGCCTTGAGAAAATTAATGTAGTGTATGAAATAGTATTATTTTTAATGATGTAAAACGCCGTTACACTTTTCCACGCAGACGATGAAAACACTAGGTGTCAACGTCCACTTGTTTTTTGTATTCCTAAAGCAAAATGTAATCGCGCGATATTTGACAAAATGCGAATTTGTCTGGAAGAATTTTGTTAGGAGTTAACATTAGTTAGTGTAAGGAGCAGTAAATGTGAATATGTTTATGGCCATATGACTAAGCATTGCTGCTCTCCAACTCTGTGACAAAGCAACGCAGGTGATTTTGACCTTCTTCTACACAGTCAAATATTTAAGTGTTGAAAGACCTGAGAAAGGTGTAATACCCTAACCATGGTTAAATAGCCGCGTAAAAAACGCCATCCTACACTCATACTAGTAACAAACATGTATTAACGGCAACAGCCAGAGTCCCCTTCTATGGATGCCCAGAGTGACCACTTGTTACCACAGAGTGACCATGCACGACTTCCCATACATAAACTGTAGTAAAGAACAATTATTACAACAAGAAAGTAGTATACTTCTGATCGTTAAATATTTTTCTAAAATATAAAAAACTATGCTCGACAATCACAATGCTCCGGCTAAGTTGCCCTTCAGCGTACCTCAGAATTGTTTCTGAACTTTCTCAGAAAAGCTTTCATGAAAAGGGTTTTCATCATCATCAGCAGCCTATTTTATGTCCAATGCAGGACGAAGGCCTCACCCTGCAATCTCCAATTACCCCTGTCCTGCGCCAACCGATTCCAACTAGCACCCGCAAATTTCCTAATTTCGTCGCAGCACCTAGTCTTCTGCCGTCCTCTACTCCGCTTCCCTTCTCTTGGTACTCCTTCTATCACCCTAATGGTCCAACGGTTATCTAATCTGAGCATTACATGACCTTCCCAGCGCCATTTCTTTCCTTTAATGTCAATTAGAATATCACCTATACTGGTTTGCTCTCTGATCCAAACCGCTCTCTTTCTGTCTCTTAAAGTTATGCGCAGCATTCTTCATTCCACCCCTCTTTGCGCGGTACTTAACTTGTTCTCAAGCTTCTTTGTCAGTCTCCAAGTCTCTTCCCCATATGTCAGCACAGATCAAATGCACTCTTTGTATACCTTCATTTTCAACGATAACGGTAAGCTTCCAGTCTGTAGTTCACAATGTCTGCTGTATGCGATCCAAACCAATTTTATTCTTCGGTGAATTTCCTTCTCATGGTCAGTGTTGCTTGTGATTAGTTGACCTATGTTAACGTACTCCTTCACAGACTCCGGAGGCCGACTTGCGATTCTGAACTCTTGTTCCCTTGCCCGGTTGTTCATCCTTACCTTTGTCTTCTACATATTAATCTTCAACCCTACTCTTACACTCTCTATGTTAAGGTCCTCAATTATTTGTCGTGACTGGTATGCAGTGTTGATGAGTAGCACACTGTCATCGGCAAACCGAAGGTTAGTGAGGTATTCGCCGTCGATCCTTACTCCTAAACCTTACCTGTTTAATAGCTTGAATACTTCATCCACGCACGCAGTGAAAAACATTCGCGAGATTGTGTATCCTTGTCTGCATCCTGCACTATGCTGAGATCAGCAGAAAGCATGAAATCAATTTCATTTCTTGTTTTATCATTAGGGCTATTCCAGGTTCATTTTCTGCTGCTACGTTTCCTAAAAAAGGTGTTCATTATTCTCAGCTTATTCCTTTCTGCGAATTCTACCAGCACCTCTCCCCTAGCGTTTCTAGAATTGACGCCGTAGTTGCCAAAGTCCTGTTCACCCGGCTGTTTTTTCCCCACTTTGGCATTGAAGTCACCTGTTACTACTGTATACCGCGTTTGCACTTTTCTCATCGGTAATTCATCATCTTCATAAAACTGATTTACTTCCTCATTGTCATGACTGGATGCTGGAGCGTAGGGTTGTACTACTTTCAATCTATACCTCTTATTAATTTTGCTTACGACTACTCCTAGCCTGTGAATAATGCTGCAGAATTCGTCAATGTTGCCCGCCATGTTCTTAGGAATTAGGAATCCTACCCCCCATTGCTTCTTATCAGGAAGACCTCTATAGCAGAGGAGGTGGCTGTTATTTACCAATGTATAAACCTCACCAGTTCTTCTAATCTCACTAAGGCCGATAATATCCCGAACAACGTCTGATTGTTCCCCAAAGAGTCCTGCTAAGATAGCCTCACTCGACAGCGTTCGGGCGTTACAGGTTGACAGGGTCAGTTTCCACTGGCGGCCTGTGCGGACCCAGTGATTCTGAGCACCCTCTCCTGCGTTACAGGTCTGACCGCCGCCTTGGTCAGGTGCTCCGCAGCTGCTGGGCACTGAGGACCATTGGTTAATTGTCGATATCATCATGGAGATTGTGGCCGAATACTGTACCAGGGCGGCCCATTCCTTTTCTGGTGTGGGAGGGTCTTTGTTCAAGCTTAGTGGGCCTACCTAATTTGGTTGTACCTGGATTAGTATAGCCCGACTTGCTCTCGGCATCTTTCGCCGTGTCAGGCGTCCCTTCAAGCCTGCAGATGCAGTGCATCTGCAGGCTTGGGGGTTTTATCGGCTCTCAATAATCTCGCTAATTTGGCGCTTGTGGGAAAAATATGGTAAATGTGTCTGGAAACACTTAGTTAATTGGCAGAGCAGTAATCCTGTTCTGTTTACTCAAATGTTATGAAACCACCCTGCACCGAAATACCCGCGTCATTGATGGCACGTAAACAGCGAGGGGTGGCGGGGGAGGTGATAGAAGGAACTTCCAGTACTTTTGCGCTATACACTTTGAGAGTTTAATAAATAAAATATTTTTTTGTTTGTTTGTGGAAAGTGCGTTCTGATCAAGAAGATTTATTTCCTTTTATAGATCCGTGTTTTTCACATCGGGATGATGGATGCGTATCATTTAGGTGCCACAAATACACCACTTGTATTAATTTACTTCTAGGTAGTTCGATTACTCCTGATCCAAGACATTACCGAGTGACGTTCTACATTTGACGTTCTCATTGTCCGCATCAGCATCTCGGAGAGCCCGTTTATAGAAAGATACGTCCATGATGCAATAGAAAATTTTCGTCATATCGTCGAAAATTTATTGCACTTGAGAGCTGACAGCTGAATGTACTTTGTTTTCAACTTCGATGAACCTAAAAAAAGAACAGTAGTCTCACTTGGGGGAACTATGGTTTGCATATTATTTTATTTGGCTGTCTGAGATTTGTGACCAACTACTCAGCCACTTACATTAGGCTATTTGCATTAGGCAACTTACATTAGTTCACACTATGCAGGGAAGACAAAAAAAAGTATCCGTACAAAAGACCAATGCTGGCCTGAATAATCATTCAATAAGTTTCATGGACTGCCGCTACAATAAAAAAAATTGTACCGGAGGTCGCTATCTAAACAAAGAGATTTAGAAACAACCTTGGCTTTGGAAATTCGTACAATGGGTTTTATGACACACACTTGCGCACAAATCTCAACATTTGACAGAAAGGTATCACCAGTAAAAAGGCCTTCAGAGCCTCCTCATCAGCTGCTCATTTAGCAACCACCTAAATGCGCATATTCTGCTGCAACATTGATCAACATTTTTTTCACATGTAATACATACAAAAAGATTGTGAAACGTCGGGAAAGTCACCCTACTTATGACGCTGAATTAACACTAAAGCTATTACTGTAGCTGAAAATCACCAATGCCCATATCCACTACAAAAATGTAACCTTATGCCCCTATAGAGACTTCGCAACTATCCAGAAAAAATAAAGCAAAAAGCTATAGAAATAACAGTTAGTGTAAGACCATCGTTTGGAAAATAATATTGTGACAAGGCGTGAGACATTCATTCAGAAGGCTCGACGTGAAAGCACTGGATAGGAAGAGGCCGCAAGACCGAAAAATAGTCTTCCTCTTCTTACTCTCCCACCTCTCCTTCCCTTCGGTTCAAACGCGCCGTTACACTGATCTTCGCGCAGATGAAGCCCGCTGGGCGAGTCAGGTCGCCTTGCGCTTGGTGCATGGCATGAGCCTGGCGGCATGCGTTGCTTGAATCTAAGAACGCCGGCCGTTGATGATGAGGCGCGCTATGGCATAGTTCACCTCGCTGATACGGTCGAGTATCACAATGGGGCCATCATTGTGTGACAAAAGCTTTGTGCACAGACCGCGCTTTCGTACTGGGCTCCACAACCACACTAAGTCGCCAGCGGTATAGGTAACGGGCCGGTGGCGGCTGCGGTATCTTACATTTGATGTAACCTGCGAAGGTTACATCAAGGCTAAGATACAGCAGTACACGACCAAGCCTACAAGCCTCTTCGGCTGGACAGAGTGTCTTAGCTATATAATTGTTTTCAGTAGTCGACAACGGGAGAATAGTGTCTAGACCACGAGATGGACATGCCTACAGAAGAAAAGCGGGTTGTAGCAAGTGGTCTCGAGTCGCGCAGTGTTAAAAGCGTATGTCACGAATGATAGAATGCCGTCCCAAATTCCTGTGATGTGACGCGACATACATTGTAATCATGTTGGCAAGCGTTCGGTTGGCACACCTTGTTATGCCATTGGCTTGGGGGTGGTAATACATCGATTGATGGAGGGTAGAAGCACACAAGCTTGTAGTTGTTCAACAACATCCACAGTGGACTTGCAGCCACGGTGGCTGATCATCACCCGAGGCGGTCCTCGCCGGTCCTCGCCGGAGGATGATGGAGTGAAGCAAGAAAAGAGAGACCGCTGCAGCAGTGGCGGAGGGTATGGCTATCGTCTCACCGTAACGGGTATGTTAGTCGACGCACATGATTATTTAGCGGTTACGCAAGGAGGATAGGGGGAAAGGGCCCAGGAGATCAATGCCAACCTGCTCAAAAAGGGAGCTTGGAGGCAGCAGAGGCTGAAGTAGACCGGCAGGCGCCTTGCTCGCACGGTTATGAAGTTGACTCGTCGTGTAGCTGGCAACGCGTTGTTCGGTAAGATGACGTATTTTATGGCTAATAAGAGCGTTGTTTAGTCCGGTACAGAATCTGCACCGATCCCGAGTGGCCTAAGGGTGTCGTCATTGTGCGTGATAAGTAAATTAATTAAATTATGGGGTTTTACGTGCCAAATCCATGTTCTGATTATGAGGCCCGCCGTAGTGGAGGACTCCGGAAATTTGGACCCCCTGGGGTTCTTTAACGTGGACCTAAATCGTTAGCGTGCGCCATAAGCAGAATAGATGAACGGCGGCTCTCCGGAACCACTAACAGTAGGATGCACCACTTCTAGAGTAGTTCCGCTTGCATAGTAAGGTATCCCGAAATTAAAAATGGCGTGCTATTGTAGAATTTCACGTGGCGGCAAAGCCCGGCAGTAAACTCGTGTCCTTAGGCTGCTCAGTCTTGAATACATTGCTGTCGGGAAAGGCAGATGCCAGGGAAGCAAAGTAATGGTTGAAGTTGTGAGTGTCGCAGTCTGTGGAAATAAATGGCATCCTTGAAACGCAGTCAGCGTCAGAATCGCGCCGGCTTGTCTTATGCGATACAGTGAACTCATACCTTTTAAGCCTAAGGCCCTAGTGCGCAAGTCGACCAGATGGAGCACGCAAATGCACGAGACAACAGAACGATTGGTGGACCGTGACAACTGTGACGTGCTGGCCGTGCAAGTATAACCGAACCCTCTTAACTGCAAAGATTACGACAACAAATTCCGGTTCGACCATTGTATTACGCTCTGGCTTGCTTAGAGAGCGGCAGGCGTAAGAAATGACGTGTTCTCTGTCGTCGAAGCGTTGGCAGAACACAGCACCAGTGCCAGATCGCTAGCATCTGTATGCATCTCGGGTGTTGCGGAAGGCTGAAAGTGCCGGAGATTAGGTTGTGACGTGAAAACGAGCTTACGCTGTCGAAAAGAGGCGTCACACTTGGAAGTTCAATCGAAGGATGCGTCGTTTGGTAGAATATATGTCAATGTTTAGGCCACCAATGAATAAAGCCGCCAAAAAGTAAAACACAGTCCCAAGAAAGTGCGCAGCTCCTCACAGACCGTAGATCTTGAAACTCTCCGACGACCTAAGTGTTCTGTTTATCAGATTGGATGCCACGTTTATCCCCAAGATGACTTTACACCAATGCTTGCCGCTCACCGAAGTGACCCTTCCTTGCCTTCAGAATGAGCCCAGCTTTTCTCTACACAGCTGCGGACAGCATCGATGCGTTTATTGTGTTAACTTAGAGTGCGACCAAAAATTACAATGTCATCTAGGTAGCACATGCAAATCTCCCACTTTAGGCTACGCACAACCGTATCCATAATGCGCTCAAAGATTGCGGGTGCATTGCAAAGCCCGAAAGGCATTGCATTGAACTCATGTTGTCCAGCCGGTGTCGCAAATTTTATTTTCTTGTCGTCCGCCCGGTCCATCGGTATCTGCCAATAGCCTGAGCGCAAGTCAACCTAACAAAAGTATGAGGCTGAATGGAGCGTCGTCAATAGCGTCGTCAATCCGCGGAAGTAGATAGACATCCTTTTTAGTGACTGAATTTAGGCGTCGATAATCCAGGCAGAATCGCCATGTTCCATCTTTCCATTTAACGAGCGTCACTGGAGCCGGCCAAGGACTGAACGACTCCTGAAACAATATTCATTTTTGAAACACTTTGTGAAGTTCTTCATTGCTTGTCTTATCTTGCATTCTGCTGGGGAGACTCGGTAAGGCTTTTGTCTTATTGGATGTGCCGTACATGTGTAGCTCCTCTGACTCCTCGGAGCTCTGACTCCACGGACTCCTAGCTCCTCGGAGATTAAGGAAGCTTTGGCATACTGTGAAAAGTCGAAAGCGCACAGGTGTCTTGGCAGAACATCGGTCAAGGGACGGCGCTCACTAGCACTGAATCATTTGTTGAGCATGCAAAGAATACAGGAGTCTGTAGATCCAAGGTTTCTCACCTCGCCTGAAGAACCTGCATCCTTCAGTGAAGCCACTGTCAAGTGCGCATCTATTTCGAAGGCGGCGAGTTTTTCAAGCCGTCAGGAAGTATCGCAGGCTCCCCTGAGTAATTCACAGTCCAAACAAGCATTTCCAAGCTCCACTTGCACTGGGCTGTGGGGGCTCACAATGTTCCTTTTTGCGCAATCTGAAAGAATGGGCTGCACAGTGGCATCAAACATAGGGTGTGTAGTGCTGACGCAAGCCACTGGAACAGAGAAAACTAACAAGGCAGGCTCTGTGGTATCTCCAGAGACGTAAAACGCACTTTCGTGACAGAGGCTGCTGTCCTCCTGTAGTCCAAATGGAATGTTGCCAAGCCCTGACAACTCCCCAGTTCAACAGTAGCGGCATTATGCTTCCAAAAGTCAAGGCCTAAAACTACATCATGTGACCCTCGGGATATAATTAGGAATTCGGTAGTAAAATGTCGACCACCTAAATATACGTCACCAGTTCACGCACCAATAGGACGCAAGGTTTCGCCACCCACTCTAAAGAACATTCCTGCTTGATCCCACCGAAACATCGCCTTGTAGCGTAGCTTTCTTTTAAAGACAATACTCATTACTGAAATACTGGCACCCGCTTCCAACAATGCCATTGCAGGCACCTCATCAAAAAGTATGTGCACCTTGCTCCTCAAATAAAAGCGGAAGGAGGTATATCTCTGAACAGCGAATTTTCAGCAAGCTCGCTAGTTTTCCACGGGAGCGGCGGTGAGCGCCACAGTGGTGATTGGGAACAGCGTGTCCAAGGCGCCAGTGGTGCTGTCAAGCTCCAGGCAGATGCCGCTCAGAAATTCACGAAGCTTCATTGCCAGAAACCACTGCCTGATGTCGTTTCAAAGGTGCGGCAATGTCATATCATGCCCGAAACCGCATTCAAATTATCCTTGCCAATGAGGATATTGTAGACATTCTCTCCGATCCCCTTGAGTCGACGGCCAACTTTGTCTTCTTCTGACATACGTGCGTTTACCTGCTTACACAAACTAACGATTTTTTCAATATATGTGGTGCAAGTTTCACCAGCAAGTTGAGTCCTTGGGGTGAAAGCCAGCTCAGAAAGCTTTTTTCTTGGCAGCGGTGTCATTTCTGCAACGAAACATTCCAGTTTGTCAGGGTGTCATCATGATTTTCGTACCAGGAAAATGGGGTGTCAGTTAGCGAGAACTTATTTGTAAGCTGTGACTTCGAGTCCCGTTTGTTGCTCTTGTTCAAGCTTTCGTAATGTGTCATTCATTGATTGACGACTTCCCAGCTTTTCCTCCCCAAGAGCGGGGTCCCCTATGCGAATGGTAAGGACCAAGACGTGAGGACGTCGAAGCACCTTTCTCAGTGGGCATGTCGGGTAGCGATGGCGGACGGCCGGCAAGGCCACGACTGTGTCGAACACTTAAACAGAAAGGTTCTTTTGTCAGACGTGGTAAGCATCACTGCCATCGGAAATGTTACAAGGCGTGAGGCGTTTATTCAGATGGCTCGAGGCAACAGCACTGGATGGGACAAGGCTGCCAGACAGACAAACAGTCCCCCTTCTATTCCTTTTCTTCCAACTCTCCGTCCCTTCTGCTCCTTAAGTACATACGCGCCATTACATTTTAACTTATTAGACTGCGTGTAAATATTCCCTACGTAAATTCAATTAATAAAGCTAGCAGTAACAGTGCCAAGAACATTCTTCAAGAAAAGCAGGCTCTCATCCTTCTGTTTTTTGTTCAACCTTCTATATTTACCTTTTTTGCTGCAGGGAGTGCGCTGGAACTATGGACATTGTTTGGGATAGATCTGGATTCACAGCCATGAGAATCGAGGACCGTGCCAGGTAAAAAAAAATACTTTTACTATGCTCCTACATACCAAAAAACTTTGCGACAACAGTACAAATATTTTGCAACATCTTCAAGTTATTCGTTTTGGAGGAGCTCGCGAATACACAAAATGATTCTTTAAAACTCAATAGACGCATTAAATATACATTGTTGAAACGTAAAGGATTTTTGTCACGTTCTAGTTACCGGTTCCTGTAAAGTACCCAGTGTTCGGATGTTTTACTAAAGGCGTACTAACAGCCAGTCAGCTACAAGCCTGGGAAGTTATGGGAATTCTTATTCTTCAAATAGCGGTGTGAGGAACGTAGTAAGAAAACGTAGCCGATCTGTCGTAAAGGCTGCTGTGAAGGCGTGAGTCAAGCAACACTGTACTGCGTGCTTCAGGGGTTTACACTGTTTTGTCAAGCACAGCAAAATGTCTCTTGCTCTCGCTTCTGCAATGCCATTATGCCGCGTCATCGAAAGAAGCTAGACCCACAAACGCTGTTCGCTGATACTGCGATGACGAGAGCATTCTCAGTAATGCATAATTGCTAAGTTTGAGTTAAATAAATGAAAAATATAAAGGTATGTGATGTCAAAAAGACATGAGAGCCCTGTCATATTCGCATTGCACATATCTGCGATAGCTGCGCGTGTCCTCCCAGATCGCAGTGGCGTGCTGCATAGCGTATTCAGCCACGGAGCCACAGGGTAACGCAACGAGCCCTTTCACCAGCATGACAACCAACTTTTGGCCTGCGCTTTGCCTTTTTGGCTTCTGCGCTGAGCATCTTTCAGCGCGCTAGCAGATACGCAAGGAAAGAGAGAAATCCGGACATTGGTGCGATAACTCCATTTAGAGTTGAAGGCTTGGAAAAGTTTTTAGGCATGACATTTGTGCGACGACATCGTTTAAGATATAGCAAGGCCGTTGTATGATTCATTGGGAAAGTGCTTTAGTGCCCCTTTGGGGAGCATCAAAAGCAGTGTTACAGCGTTATCGCATATTTATTTTTGCCAGTCTATCAGGCTTGTATGGAATATAGGCTATGCTGATCATCTCACAAAAGAAAAATACATAAATACACCACAAAGAAAGACGATTGATCCTAATTCAACATTTCAAGCCCGTTATCAGAATTAGGATCAAACTCCTGGGCGCTTTACTTGAAAAGGTAAATACCGTAATTTCACTATTTAGGCATCTAAATATTAAAAGTAAATTATGGGGTATTATGTGCCAAAACCACTTTCTGATTATGAGGCATGCCGTAGTGGAGGACTCCGGAAATTTTGACCACCTGGGGTTCCTTAACGTGCCCCTAAATCTAAGTACACGGGTCTTTTCGCATTTCGCGCCCATCGAAATGTGGCCGCCATGGCCGGGATTCGATCCCGCGACCTCGTGCTCAGCAGCCCAACACCATAGCCACTGAGCAACCACGGCGGCTTATTTATGCTTCTAAATATTGCCTCAAATTATTATAATGTAGGTGCGTAAAGTAATGTAGGTGTATAATGTAGAAATCATTAATATTTGGCGCCTTGAAAACATTTAGAAATTTTCAATGCTATGTTCTTGAAACACCGTGTCGACTCATTTCTGACATTGTCAGTCTGTGTCTGCTTCATTTTGGTAATCTCGGCTTCTGGTAATCTCGGCTGCCTCAGTCATCTCCCGGACCAGCTGGTCATTGTGTTTCTTTAGCACTTCAGCACGTCTGAATTCTGGGAGATAACTGAGGCCGCCGAGATTACCAGACTTCATGACCAATGCGTTGGCACGCCGTCCTTATTACTGACAAAAAAAAGAACTTGAGCTTTTGCACGTACGACCACTATCTTGAGTGCAAAAAAAAAGAGAAAGTGCGTGTTTCACATGATGTGCGATCACATGTCTGCGACACGTGAGGTCAATGATATAAGAAGCCGTGTTTATTTCAAATAAACGTTGCGGAAAGTCAGCGCTTGTGGTGTCGTCATCTCGTCTCGTGTCTGGTCTACGTTCTGCGCTGTATACACCACGATGGAAAACCAACAAACCCAAGCTGCTATTCTAGCGAAATCCCATTGTTATCACGTCTTTGTCGTCAGGCCTTCACCCTCGTTTCCTCCTCGTCACTCCACCTTCCTCGTTCCATTATCTCATGCCGTTGTTGACACGCCATCATCATTGCATGTTCGTCGTCATTCCAGCATCTACACAGGGCTGTCATCATGCCATCGATGTTATGCCATTGAAACCATTTTAGCATGGTCATATTATTGTCCTCATGCTCTCGTCGTGGTACCATCGGATTGTTCCTCTATCAGGATCACTTCGTCGCAATGCGGCCGTCGTCTTACCTTCGTCGTCCGTCCAACATGATCATGATCCTTACGCGGTAGTCATCGTCGGCGCCATTTCATCGTCGTAGTGCGAATGTGATTAGTGCATCATCGACATGCAATCGTCGCCATGCTATCGTAGTCTTTGCAGTGTAACTTGGGGTAGCTGCTCGCATTGTTGTCAGGGCGTTCCCATCATATAGTTGTTTTCACACCAGCATTGTCGCACCATTCTTGTCAGACTGTTGTTGTGATCTCACTGTAATTATTTTAGTGGTGTCATCACATTAATGTCCAGCCGTTTGTCCCATTTCGGCACCGTAATCCATTTTGTCACGTAGTTTCGGTCATGCAATCGTCGTCATACCATTGGTATAATTCTAGCAACCACATCTCTTTGTCTTCACGCCGTCATCGTCGCACCATTGTCACCATTATACCATCCTCACCCTGTGGTCGTGATACCAATGTCGTTACACCATCTTCATAGTTATCTTGTCATCGTCATGTCATCGTCATCCTTCCATGGTTGTCTTTGTGGGGGTTATTCCATCGTCTTCATTCTCCCGTATTGATTTTAGTGCCGTCATGCCATTGTTGTCGTCATGCCGTCGTCACCATTCTATTATTTTCGTTGCGTCTTAGTCATACATTGATCTTCATACCATCACTGTCATTCCTTTGTCGTCATGCGTAGCAAGTGCATGATCGAGCTTCACTGGTTTATGTTGAGCGAGTTAAGCTAAGCGAGCTAAAGTTAAGTTAAAATATGTCCAACTGGGTCGTGCGGCCTCTACTCGCGAAATATCGCTACGAACAAATATCTTTTATAAAAATAAACTTTAGAAATTTCGCTTAATGTGATCCCTGCTCGACTGTGGAATCCGCACATTCTTGACTTGTGCAAACGTTTTACGCATGCGCGAATGCAGCCCTATTGGAGCAAACATTATCAGTCAGAATGCTGTTCGAAAATACTTTGGAGTTTTTTTCTGAATGTTGGAGGAATATTTTGTAGTATTCGATTATCTGAATGCGCAAGTATTAAATTCCCAATTACGCAAAAACTGTTGGCGTGATTTCGTCGGCGTCGAAACATGGTCTAAAAAATCACAGATGGTGCCAAGCGGGAAAACTCTCTAGAAAACGCTCGGATTGGCGTGAAATTTTTCAGGTGAGGTTCCTATGAACAAAGTAAATTATTGGCTTTGAGCACAAAATTTGGTGCTTGCGGTTGGTGGGAATCGAACCCGGGCCTCCAGGGTGCGAGAGGAGTACGCTTCCACGACGCCAGAGTGGATCTAACGTTCTGAGTAAAGGTGTACCTTGTGCGTGCGTCATCGCACACACCGCCTCGCAGCCATCTGGCTCAATGTGGTGGCAGCATAGCGCTTGCGTCAATGGGCGCGTGATGGTGTAGCTAATGGGGTGGGGGTGGCGCCATGTCATGCGTGTATAAAATCAGGGCGTCGATAACATTCTGAAGCTTACAAACGCTATAATGTTTCGCATTCTCACATGTACTCGTAAGCAGACTTAAGTGTTTTTTTCGAATATATGTGGACACCTGACTGCCACGTATAGTAATACTGGAGATTACAGTGGTGTCACCACCTGTTTCTATAACTCCATTACGTTACATTATCCAGAATGGAGGGTTAAGTGTACAGTTTAATGACTTATGCTTCTCAACAGATATGCTGCAGTAATCAAGAATCTGCTGGCCCCAGATTTCTCGTACGGCATGTGGACGGTTGTTTATGATACGCCCAATGTTGCTGACACGTGTGAGTCTGACCTTGCTTGATATACACTGTTTTTCTTTTCTTTTTTACTTCGAAAACTAAAAACAAAGCCCAGAATGTTTACTCGAATCACGGCATTGCAGTATAACTGTCCGCCCAGGCGGACATGATTTGCATGAAAAAACAACGCAAGCCATTCAGTAAATGAGCTATGCACATCATTTGCTTCCTAGCTAGACCTTACTGCTCATCGCTATAACCGAGCTCTCTCTGGGATCGTCATAATAGCTTAGCTCTGTTTCCACCTTTCACAATGGCATCGCAAACTGAAACTGCTGGAGTCAAATTATTTGTTCAATTTTCCTGATTACACGTGGAGCACCGCGAAGCCCAGCTCCCGGTGCAATCCACCTGCGGCGTAGTACGATACAATAGCACACCTAAACCCTTCTCATGAGTTGTGACTTCAAAAGCATCAATGTCCAATATAATGCCGCTGAGGAGTCGCTGTGAGTTATGAACTTCTCGCGGGCAAGCAAACGTATTGAGACGCTTGGCCAACGTCTCCAAGACAGCGCAAGGCGGTGTGATCCGTGACGTCCTGCTACCTTGTTCACTTGCCATAGAGCCTAACCGGGACACTCCTGAGTGAGCCGCGGTGATTTTGACGTCTCCGCTTTCGTCGCGCTGGGCTTGCCACTAGAAATTTGAGCCCATGTAACACGATGTCATAAAGCAGGGTGAGCAGGCCTGCTATCTAGGAGGCACTGGTTAAGCCCAGTGCGTAAGATACTCGGCCGTTGAGCTTGGGGTCGTAGTTTCCAAACCCACTGCTGCCAACGTTTTCCCTTCCGAATTTACTGTATTTTTATACATTAATTTCTGTAAAGTGATTACCGAGGCGCAGTTGCAACGCAGGTGAGAGCTTGAGCCTACAAGGAACGGGTGGATAAAACAGGCCTCCGAGAGTGAGAGTGCGGGTGACGTTCTTAGTGCTAGAGTTAAAGTTACCAAGATTGAGCGTGAATGGTGATTTGGCAGCTACCTGCAGTTTAGCAGGAAGGCAAGAATCGCAATCGTTTGTGCAACAATGCCAAATAATTGTAACACATGAGCCGCAATGTTTTCCAGAATACAGCAATACAACATTGCCAATATCTGGAGCTCACTCAGGGCTTACCGTTGAAAAAACTAGAGCAGTTTCTAGAATTCCCCCGCGATGTATTTATTCTAAAACATTCAGCACAAAAGGTGTGAATTGCATTCTTTACCTTTTACTTCTAGATTGTTCTAATGGCAGCCTTCGCAAGCGCGTCACAACACTCCTCCTATTTTGTTTGCAGTCGGGCCTCGAAGCGCCGGAGAGTCTGCCCTTAGAGAATATTTCGGTGAGCATTTTGTTGAATCACCCACCTTGCTTTATTCATGTGTGCTCATACACATTGTATTTAGCTGAAATTTTTATTGGGGCCACGAAGTTGACAAGGAAAGACAGCTTGATAAATTCATCGCTCACATTACATTGCTATAAATTGCCATGCTTATGTGCTAGCGCTGCGACTGCGATAGTGATGTGGTTTTCTGATTTTTAGGATTTACTATCTGAGGGCTCATGAGAAACGTAGACAATTTTTCCATCATGTGATAATTTTTGAACAATAAAACTATAATTAAAATTCTGGTGGTGCTGGAGATCTAAGGATTTGCTGCCAAGAGATACCGAAACGTTTGCAATCGAATATGAAGAGATATGCCTTTTATCACAGGATAAATGTGCTCCTGGACTAAACAAATGGTCCTACACCTTGAAATTGCAGGTTAAGGTCGTACTACATTAAAATTTCAAAATGGAGTTTTATTGATAATAGTATTTACTAACGCAAGCTCGTCGCAATGTAATGCAAGAGACGTTCTTAAAAATAATATTTTCGGTTGCAGGTGCACTCATAAAGAAACTTAGTGGCAGCAGTTACAAGGAAAGCTTCTAACTTGTTCTCTGTCACCTGAGAAATGGACAAACGAATCCGTCAGATGGCTTTCGCGCAGTAAATACACGACTGCCTGCATGTATTTTTCGTCCACAGCCATTAGGCTTTTAGCATTTCAAAATTTTCGCGCAATAAATAAAGAATGTGGTGGTAAAATTTTGTTACAGCTTCGCGAATCGCCGAGTACCACTGCTTGTAGAACTTTTACTGGAAAGTCACACCTCTACTTTTATTATTATGCAGGTCCATTCGCTTCAGCTTCACGATACTAAAATCAGCTGTGTTCGCGTGATTTATCGTTGATAAAGTTCCGTTTTATGACGTAGTACTGGGAAGACGTTTTCAAATGAGCTGAAGTACACGCGTAATTCTTGCAAATTTGTTTTCGTACGCTCCCTCGACGAATGAAATTTTCCAGAATGAAATGCTGCCAGTAAACGCGTCCTCTAAACCTTTTTTTACCTGCAAGAAGTTCCAGCAAGTGATGTCAAAAGTGCACACTTAGCGTTAGCCACGACAGAGTAATGAAAGCAAATTTCGATAACGAAACTTTTGTGCACGGCAAGCTCGAGAAGCGATGGTAGTAGTGGGATATACGTCATTGGCGCCATGTTTCGCATATCTTCTATTGCTTTTAAAGTTGTGCCAGCACGTCGATATGAATGATGTCGACAACGATACGCCCATTATCGCCCTGAGCTTTCGCATTGTTTCGCCTCACGATTGCGTGGGGAACGATTGCTCCCACACCCAGATCTTGAAGCATCACCACACTCGCTTAATTTCCCGGCATCATATCGCGCCACCGCCCTATTGATGTCGCAATATGCAGGCACTACTCAGTCCTGGTATATTAAGGAATAAGTTCATTGTTCATCATGCATCTAGGTGCCTAGGGATGCATTTGGAACGAGTTGGAGAGAGCAGGTAGGATTGAACAATACTATTGTGGTCGTCCTTTTAGTATTCAAACAATATCAGGCTCTGGCCTCCATGGTAGAATGTTGTTCATGTGTTAACGAGACTTTAAAGTTAAGTTCTAAAGCGCTTCTGTGTAACAATACTAGTGTAGCATTAGAAAGTCAATATGCCTATTCACCATAGTTTTTGCAGAACTATGTACTTATTCATCACCATTTATTCGGAAACCTTAGAATAATGTTAAAAAACAGTGTTCATGCTATCCTTCTATAACATACCACAGGGCATTGCTCCGCCAGGTGATTATAATTAGTTTATGTATATTAGATCGTGGAAACTTGCCCATGATTTTTATTACTTGTTTATAGTGCTACCGCGGTTTTTTTTATTTGTATTTCTTCCCCTATGAATTGGACAAAATATTTCTTGGGTTTCCAATGCACTCACTTGCGTTCGCTTGTAGCATCATATAGTACAGTGTCTTGCATGAACATTTCTTATTTATTCTTGATTTCAGTGTGCTACAGGCCAGCATTGCTGGCGCAAGCAGGTAGTGAAGGTTAAAGGGTGACATGATATACATTTAGTTATAGCTTGGCCTACAGCTATTTTCCCAAGTTTTACTTGACTCTAGTTTTCTGCGTCTATACTTGTAGCCATATTAAAAAATAAACCAGTGTACCTAAACTCACATATTGCAACGATTAAAAAAAAACAATTTGAGTGTAGCTCTAAGATGCTTCAATACACCTAAATTACAGGAACTGCTAAGGAGATTTCAAGAACACTAACACCGTTTAACATTTTTCGCAGGAGATACGGCTGCGAAGATTGCACTGGTGGATAGCCATGTTCAAGAGAAGATGCCCTACGTGGAGGGAGGCGGACCATATACTTACTGTCTCTGGCACATGACCCCATGAAAGCCATAAAAGAGCAAATTGTTTGGACGTGCCATCTGCTTAAACACCATTGCGGTGCTCATGCATTACCATGTTCTCAGGACTAGTGCAATTTACAAATTCAATCCGTGGACATCGCAAGTTCACTGGGAGCGAATTTCCCGGGTGACACCAGCTTCGAAATATTAAATCCAAAACTTTGCGGAGAAATGCATTGGTGTTCCAGTTACTTTTGTGCACTAATGAATCAAAAGGCGTACGTTAAGAAAGTAAGTGGGGCGACAATGCATTTATACCGCAAGTTTGACGACGAACCTCTCGTAAATTGTGTCATCCACACAATTCGTTCCTTGTGTATATGCCTTGCAATCTCGCCACCTAAAATACGTAAATACCAATCTGGGCCTTAATGCAATCATTAAAAACGTAAGTAGTGCATTTTCGTTAATTAGTCGATCATGCATCGGAGTTTTTGTGCAAGTAATGTCCGGCTCTTCGAGTAGACTTGCTCATGGGCTAGAATTGTGCTATCTGCCACAGGCAATTTAAAATAATTTTTGAAAGTGTTAGATAAAACCTGTATCATCAGTGAGAAGTAGGGAACGAATGAAAAAAAAAACTCATGGAAATTTATGGCTAGCGTGATATAATTTCGAGTGGTGTAGGAGGTGCATGGGAGACGGTTATTTCAGTACGGATCAATATAGTCGTATAATGCCGTGAACATTTGATAATTAGTGAAAGAATACATTACCCGTGGATGCAGCTAGTATGAGCTGGCGGAAGCATCTTGTTGATTTACAGAACATCACATGAAAAACGATATGTGTAAGTTTCCCAAGCAGTGTGGTTCGATATTATAGAGATGTTTTCCCTGAAATGGCTTAAACGTCATGGTAATAATAAATGAATAATTTTATGCCTCTTCATTTCTTCAATTACTTCCCGTCTGTCCGAATTTAGGCGAACAATGCTGTGCACTTCCGCACAGTGAACCATAGTTACTTTTTTAACTGAATAATTAAGACAGGATAATTAATTACCATTTCTAATGCCACACTAGAATAAATAAGATAGTGGAGCTCATTAAATGGACTAAGTATTGACACTCGCAAAAAAAGATATGCTTTTTCAGTCAAAGAACGAGAAGGAGTGAATCGATGAACATCTAAACATAGGAAGTTCTATGGAAGAGATAGTACCATCAATTAAAAGTTTAGGTTTAATTTGCAACATTACATGATGTGGAATGACCATGTTATTATCATTGCTAACAAGCTTGCTCGAATTTTTGGGTACCAATAAGGCTACGCTTCCTGTTACTATTAAGAGTAAAACTCCTAGTTTATAATGCTCTATTTTTTGTCTAAGGTAAATTATTCTCATCTAGTACGCGGTAACACTACCAGCTATACCGTCAATATTCTTATTTTCTTGCAAAAAAAAAAAAACGCTCGTGTTTTTTCTAACTTTTCATTTGGCGCGCACACTCATCCTATTTCTTGTAGATTAGATATAATGTCGATAAGAACAAACTACGAGAATCTATGCTTTGCCATGCGTTACAATCATTGCTTAACTCTCTTCAATAATAATCACATTTGCTATATTTTCAGTTTTGTGTCCAAACTTCTTTTTCATACTTTTATTCGCGTGTGTGGTTATGCGTTTCTTGTTTGTGTTCTTGTTTTTCTGATGAATGTGAATTTTAAGCTTCGCGCAGAGTTTCATTTCCGCTTCCAGAAAGCGAAACCGATGTTGTTTAACCGTCTGGGCACGCTCCTTCCACTCACACCAGGAATCTGCATGTCGCGGTCACACGACATATCGTTAGCGACTTTAACCGATTTAAGCAGCTCGTCAAGCGGGAAATGCCACGGCAGCCGCATTTCGATGGGGAGCAATGCGAAAACACCCGTGTACATAGATTTAGGTACACGTTAAAGGGACACTAAAGCGAAACAATAAATCAGTTTAGACTAATAAATCATTGTTTGAGAACCCTGCAGGCAGTCATTTCAAAAGAATAGTTTGATTATTAGACGAGAAAATGAAGGTCGAAGTATCAGTATTTGAATTTCGCGCCGAAACCCTGACGTCGGTACGTCAGTGTGACGTCAGGGATTCCAAAGTATGTTTTCGCATTTGGGCCGCGTTGGCTGAGTAAGGTTTACGAAGCTTGCCATGTTTAATATTTGGTTCCTTCAGAACACAATGTAGTCAAACTGTACCGTTATATAATTAAGTAGGCCCTAGAAGATGTCATCAAAATTCATGACGTCACAGCGACCAGGTGCGGGAACTTCAAGGAGGCGTCACCACCTGTCTTTCGTTCTTCCGCATTTTCTGCCTTCCCAAGCGTCTTATCGTGGTAAGAATGGTGTTTTTAGTGTTGCAGAAAGCTAAGTTACTGATGCAGAAGAAATAATTTTTGTCTTTAGTGCCTCTATAAAACCCCAGGTGGTTCGAATTTCGGGAGTCTTTTACTACGGCATGCCCCATAATCAGAAAGTGGTTTTGATACGTAAGACCCCATTATTAGTAAAACATTACGAATGAAATATTGATGCATCTTCCGTCTCAAGGCCCCAAGCGTGAAGCCGTCATACAGCTGCATTCTTGTTCTTTCAGTTTTCTCAATGCTTCTTCCCCACTTAAAGTCAGGTCTTCTCCGCTTTGGAGATAGCAGCGGACGTCGAAGGGCCTCCGCTTTCATTCTACTCACGGAACGCGCCCTCACCCCAATCAGCTGGCTCATTCTTTTATGCATGGCGAAAGTGGTGAACTCTGGATGGGCACGCGTGGCTGCAGCATAAACGTTGCATACACATTCACTTCGTCTTCTAAGGCATCCATTTGTGAGTGTAGTTCTTCGAAAGCTTCAGTGGCGAGCTGAACGGAGGGCTAAAAGGTGACGAACGCTCACTTGAACACGGAGATGCCATTTTGCCTTTGAGGAGCTCGCAAAAGTTGCGTGGTTTACACACGTGGAAAAATGCTAAGTGAGAAAGTATAAATTCAAGAAATATAAATATCGCTCCAGTGTGTGCGGCGTGCTGCTTCAGATAATTTCCTGTAGAAAATGAAGCAATCCTCCTTTTATTTTTACGCGGAAAACAGGGACATAATTGTGGGACTAGGTTTTTTAGCGGTAGCACTCGCGTAATTTGGATCTGCAGCTTTCGCTGAATTATCAAGTTGTCCGCGAGTATAGTGCGCTTGCTCATAATGTACACTCGCCCACAAAATATTGCGGGGCGCGCGAGCGCATGGCGAAACGACCCTCCTCCTCCGCTAGCGGGGAACCCCTGGTGTCGAGACCGGCGCCTGCACGCACGCGCGTCCCTCCGAGACTGCAAGCGTGCATGCTTCCGCGCTTCCTCCTTGCGCGCCGGCGATATCCGAATGCAGCCGCGAGCTTCCCCTCTTGCGATTGGCGCTGTGGCGGCTTCGACGGGCACAACTATGTGAAGCCTGTTTAGAAGCTTGCGCGCGCCGCTGCGGCCGCTTTTAGTCGAGTCACGAGCGCTGACGCATAGGGCCCAGGAGTGAACACAAGTATTTTTCTTTCTGCGCTGCACCTTTTCGTTGCCAATCTTCGTTGTATCTTTCTTTATACGAACGGGGCGTTCTCCCGCAGAAGAGCGTGGCAGAAAAGGCGCTCTATAGAAGGAGACAGGCAAGACGAAAATGAACTCTTGATTTCTATTGTATAAACAAAGTTTTGCCCGTCGGAGCCACCACAGCGCCAATCGCAAGAGGGGCACCTCGCGGCTGCATTCGGATACCGCCGGTGCGCAAGGAGGAACCGCAGAAACATGCACACTTGCAGTCTCGGAGGGACGCGCATGCGTGATGGCGTTGGTCTCGACACCAGGGGTTCTCCGCTAGGGGGGGAGGAGGGTCGTTTCGCCACGCGCTCGCGCACCCCGCAATATTTTGTGAGCGAGTGTACGTTAAAGCTGCCAAACAGAACTGTCTATTACTTTCATGTTTTACCCTCAATATTGCTTCGCACTTTTAACATCTATTGCCCTGAGAATACTTAAGATAATAGGCGCACGCTCTCAGTGTTATGTTTCATGACATCTGTTTGTGGGCTGCCATTTTGAAAAATCTGAGGAATAATTTGTCAAGGATGTAAGACCTGGTATGAGCGACTTCAGTGATAGAATTCTGAAAAGCATACTTCTTTCTTTGTATCCCGTGGTTGCATTTCACCGGCGAACAAATGTTAATCGTTATCGCTCGGCGCAGGATGCGACTTCATGTATGGGAAGGTTCGCGAATGTTACCCATTGTTCTATCTGTTGTCGACATACCTTCTATAATCTGATCGTATGCGTGACGCGAATTGCGTAGCACTTTCTTGAAGGCGCTCGAGCACCAGCGAATATACTTCAACTTTGGACGACTCATGCATAAAAGCCGACGCACTGGATCTGCAGATCATTTCGACAATCGCCGAATGTGTTCGCCGCTACAGTTATGGAGTGAGTGTAAGTTGCTTTCGTCGGCACAGGTTCGCCCGATAAAAAGTTAGTTTCATGATTATCAGTTTTATTGCTGTGTTCTTTACCGTCACTACTGCGTGACGTCTGTCGAAGGTGCTTGTGTGTTTATGTAAAGGACGCCTCCACAAATCCGAAATCCATGCACGCGACCCGAACACCATACCAACTTTGCCCCGGACCATCGAGCAAGCCGCAGGCTAACAAGCCTGCGACAAGACCTCATTGACAAAACCTGCCCCCGGAGCATGTGGACGACCAAGAAGATCATGTCCGTAATGGCAGGCTCAGCGTCCCTCATCGTGCTGCAACAACCCAGCGTGCCAACGACATTCGTTGGATTATCGTTTGACCACCCGGAAAATTGGCTGGAGACAGAAAAATGGCTGTGGCTTAGCTAAGGTTAAGCCCAGGATGCGAAGCATACTAGCCTTTATTTTAGTTGTTGAACCACTGTTTAGCCTGGTGAACTGCTGTTGCTTGGCTATATTTGGTTCGGCTAGACGAAGAAACAACTCATGCGTTACTCTGCTTCGCCTTCAAGAGTGGAACGCGACAGCGTTCCCGTCGACCCGCCAAGGGGTGTAAGACAATGGGCTACGGCGCAGCGACTACGCGCCCCGCATTGGACGCGGTGAGCGTCGAGCAACGCAGCGTTCGGCGCGGCAACGAAATGTGCGCCTGAGCAAGCGACGCACGCCTGAGCCTTAGAAAGAGCTCGTTTCTAAGGCAACACCGCATTCACTAGAGGCGCTTTTGTACCGCTTTGAAGCATCGTACTCATGGCTCAGTGGTAGCGTCTCCGTCTCACACTCCGGAGACCCTGGTTCGATTCCCACCCAGCCCATCTTGCAAGAGATGAGCCAAAGCCACCTAGAAACAAGCGCAGCTGCTTATATGACGCCGCGAGCGACGGCGCGAGTTGGAGCCCCGTTTCTCCTCTGTCGTGACGTCACGGTGTCACGTGGTATTGAAGGCGACACCGCCGCGCCTGAGGAGCTGGGTTGAGCTCTAGTAATATGCTTCGCATAAAAGGTCGCTGCATCAACATGTGGAACTGTTACGACAAGTTAGGTTATGCTTATTTCACCTTGGACGACGTCCAAGGTGAAAGCTGCTTCCAAGCTGCTTATCACCTTGCCAAAACGTGGAAACTCTCTGGCACCGAAACAAGGAAGATTCACCCTAAAGAACTCAGCGAGGTGAACCTGGTCCAGCAATCCCAACAAAGAAAACCTGAAGGCACCGCATGGACAAGAAGGGCAGCGAGCAAGAACACGAAGTGGCAAGCCGAGTCAACGGACTGATGCTGTTGCGGCTCAACGCATCCGCCGCACTCTGCACCTTTCATAAATATCGATGCCTTGCCTGCAAAAAATTGGAGCACCTGGCAAGGATCTGCAGAATGGCGCCTCGTTCGGCACACGCCCTTGAAGAGAGCACTGATTTAGAAGGCTCCTTTGACTCGAATGGTATAAGTGGTGACGACGATATTTTGCATGTCAGAGTAATTACGGTAGCTGCATTGTGAAAGTTAGGGCGGCAGGTAGGAATGTCAAAATGACAGTTGACACAGGAGAATCTGTGTCTATAACACCAGAACAGATGTACCGGTATAATTGATCCGACTTAACTCTGGAAATTTGTAGTCTGCGTATAAAAACGTGCGGAGGTGTCCCGCTGTCAATTACAGGCAAGTTGACGGTGCGCGTAGAGCACAACGGCCAAAGCGCAACCTTGTCTTTAAATGTAGTCCGAACACCACAAAATTGGGACAATTTGTTGCTGTGCCGTAATTGGCTAGAGGCTCTGAAGCTGGATTGGACGAGCGTGTGTAATATCGGACTTGATAAATCAGCCGCAGTCCTTGAAAAATTTTCTAAAGTGTTTCAGCGGGCTCTAGGACTGGTAGCTGACTCATCGGTGAAACTAGTACTAAAAGATAGCAGTACACCTGTTTTTCTGTAAGCAGCGGCCAGTGCCATTTGCACTTAGCAACGCCGTAGCGCAGGAATTACATTCACTAGTAGAATCGGGAGTACTGCTACCTGTACAGCATAGTGAATGGGCTACGCCCCTAGTAGTCATCACCAAGGCTAACAAAGTTCGCATATGCGGAGACAATGAAGTTATTGTAAACCATTGTCTGAAAACCAATTATAACCCTTTGCCAACGTTGGAAGGTACTTTAGGCGCGCTGTATGAATGTAAATGCTTTACTGTCCTTGACCTTTCTACAACACAACAACAGTTGCACATGCACCCTGATTCACAACATTTGGTCACTATGAGCACCCACCTCGGCCTTTTTCGATACACTCGTATGCCGTGCGGAATAACAAGTGCTCCTTTTATTTTCGAAGCCGTGATTTATCACATGGTAAATGGTCTAGACAGAGTGTCATGTTATCTCGATCATGTGTTAATAGCAGGAGAAACGATGGAAGAATGCTACAATAAAGTGTAAGCTGTGCTGACACGGTTCAAGGAAAGGGGTGCAAAATTGCGGAAGGAGAAATGCAAGTATTTTTAGAAGTCTTTGACCCATATGGGTCACGTTATTGATGACAGAGGAGTCCTTTCTTCAATAGACAAGGTGCGCTATCAAGGAAGCACCAGCGCCAAAAAACAAGAACGAGCTACGCGCCTACTTAGGTTTGTTAAATTTCTATGGGAAATGCGTACCGAACATGCCAGAACAGCTTAAACCATTATATGACTCGCTAGCTGAGAATGTTAAGTGGAAATAGACGGCTTCCGCAGAACAAACCTTTAAAGCATCCAAGGGCTGGCTTCTGAGTTCGTCCGTACTCACCTACTATGATCCTTCAAAGCAGCTAGGGCTGGCTTGCGACGCGCCTGCATGTGGTTTAGGTGCAGGTCTTTGTCATAAGTAAGAATCTAAAGAAAGACGAATTGTTCTTGCGTCCTAGACTCCGTGTAAAATCGAGGAGGCGTACACCCACATCGAAAAAGAAGCCCTGGCTGTCATGTACGGGCTAAATAAATTCTATAAATACCTTTCCGGGCGGAAATTTCGGATCTACTCCGACCAGCAACCCTTCCTTCTTTATTACGGGGTTTCACGTGCCAAAACCACTTTCTGATTATGAGGCACGCCGTAGTGCAGGACTCCGGACATTTTGACCACCTGGGGTTCTTTAACGTGCACCTAAATCTAAGTACACGGGTGTTTTTGCATTTCGCCCCCATCGGCCATCAACCCTTTTTAGGGTTATTAAGACACGATAAGCGAATTCCTGCTATGTCGGCGGCACGTGTTAAGCGTTGGGCGTTACAAATTGCTGCTAATGACTACAAATAGGTTTATAGAAAATCACGGGATATCGCCAACGCTTACGCAATTTCACGCTTGCCGCTTCAGAACACAGGTGACGTGTACACAGACGACGTGTATTACGTGTACATACGTTTTTATATGCTGGACGACCTCCCACTTTCAGAAGAAGACGCTAGAGGCGAAACAAAGACAAGGTGTTATCAAATGTGTTGTATTTCACGCAAGCCGGTTGGCCTTCAAAAGTACCTGATGACGCTTCAGCACCATATTTTGTGCGACGAAGTGAGCTTTCTGTTGACAGCAATGCGTGACGTGGGGGAATCGGGTGATAGTGCAATGGCACTTCGCCGAAAAGTGCTATCGATGTTGTACGAAGGCCATCCTGGAATGACACGTATGAAAATGCTGTCTAAGGCCACGTGTGGCGGCTACGCCTTTCGCAAGACGTTGAAAAAACAATGAAAGGATGTGTCACATGCCAGTTGACGGAAAATGCGGTACCCAAAGTTCTGGTAATGTCATGGGGAGTGTAGGCGCCAGTGAAAGCGCGTGCACGTTGATTTTGCTCATCGTGATGAGCATTGGTTTCTAGTGCTAGCTGACTCCTATTCCAAGTGGGCTGAAGTGTTTGTCATGAAGTCAACTAGTAGCCAAACTGCAATAGAAAACTGCGCACAGTATTTGGCCCGCAGTTTACATCGGCACTTTTCTCGACATTGATGAGACGAAATGGCATTCGGCACACTAAATCGCTTCCTTATCACCCGGCATCCAATTGCAAAGTGGAGCATTGTGTACAGACTCTAAAAATCTTTTTAAGCAGGTCATGGACGAACAATGAAATGGGCAGACAACGTCTCTCTTACCCCGGGTCGACCAGTTCCTATTCAACTATAGGAACACGCCAACGACGATCATTGAAGACACACCGGCCCTGCTATTCTTTTCTTGGAAACCTAGGACAAAGTTGAGCCTTATCCAACCAGATATCGAGCAAAGGATGAAAGAAAAACGAACAAAGCAGTCGACCAATCAGAGACGAGATGCGTGGAGGTACTTCGAGGAAGAGAAAGGCGTCTTTGTACAGGATCTACGCCCCGGGGAAGAGGAGTGGTTGAGCGGCAAGATAAAAAAACTTGTGAGTTCAATCACTTATGTGGTCGGTCCAGGGAACGAAGAGCGATATTTTATATTGATAATCTGCGACCGCGAGCATTCCAGGAGTGCTTGCCGCACTGGGTTCATGTGCCGTGTTCAAGCACCATACCGCCAACATGTTTCTGTTACGGCTAAAGCAATTCCAAACAGCCAAATAAATGGTCACCTGCAGTTGCAGTATCAAGTACCCCAGAAATAGCCATAAAGGGTGAGAAAAGGTTCCAATGACTGGACAGCCAGATTGCTGAGGCAAATATATGCGTATACGAAACACCAATGTCCTCAATTGTGCAGGTAAAATGTTATTCAAATGCTACCAGAATTTTATTGCATAAAATACATAAAAGTCGTATAAAAATTGGGACAAAGCGGTAACAAAGTCGGAGAGAGGTACAGCACCCGTGTTGAAAAAACAATTGCAAGGAAAGTGATATACATGCATATTTAAGGTCACGAAATGTTTTCTCCAATATATACAAAAAGAACACATGTACTTACAGCATAAAAAAAAAGGTTCTTGTGCCTGGAGATTGCAGCACAGTACAAAGCAGCGGCGTGAGGACCGAAAAGTCGAGCTTAGTATGTTTAAAAATTACGAATGCTTGCATACCTACAAACAGGCATGTGACATGTCATGCCTTGAATGGATGAAATGCATAAATCTTACACACAAATCAAGTTACTATCACTGCTATTAGCATCCTCAGGGGACTCCTTGAAGTTGCACTAGAAAAATGTACATCAGTGTTAAAAACAAAGAGAAGATAAGACCCCCCCCCCCTTTATACCGATCTTCCTGAAATAAACAGCGCAAACAACTTCATATATTAATTTTATGGACACTTTGCAAATTCGGTGTGCATTTATATTTGACAACCACGCAAACAGAGACGAGAAGAATGAATTAAAGAAGGAACACACATGAACGCTGACTCAACTAGAAGTTTATTTGTGAAGACAAAGATTTTAAACACACTGACCAACTTCAAAAAGAAAAAGCCATGAATGCGCAGCAGAAACAGCCCGGCAGAACAAAAAAGGACCGAAAGACATGTCCTGTAGAATAACCATGTCCGTCAAAAACTAACAAAAACACTAGAGAACTAAAAGGTTTGTCCTGTAAGTGATATTAACGAGAAATACTGCAGCAACTCTTTCCCACTAAGGGTCACAGAAACCTTGCTTATGATTTTTTATTCATGTTCCATAAATAATGCTTCCATAAGTCCTCTTGTGTTCTGGTCTTTGTGATGAAACAATCGTTCTTGCTGCTCTATACCGCAACATCAGAGGAGTTCCAGAAGCAATATTTATTGATCACAAACGAAACAAATGCATAACAAAGTTATCTGTTGCCCCTAGTGCGAACGAGTTGCAGTTCTCAAAAGAGTATTTCTCGTTGGGTAGTATCACTTATCGGACAAATATTTCGCTTTTTCGAATGGTTGGAAATGTTCGAAATCTTTCGAAATGGTCGGAGCACTGGCGAAACTATGCTGTTTGGCCACCTCTACCATTTTTCAACCACAACCTAACGCAAGCAGAAGCCTAGAAGCTTTGAAGCCAAGAAATTAAATAGGAAATAACAGCAATCTTAGTTAGAAGTTCCAATACCATGGAAATGGCAAAGAGGAGTGAGAGGAAAGACTTTAATCTTCCTCGTCCTTTGCCCTATTGCTGGGTGGTTCCCTCTTCAGAAATCGAGTTTCACGAACATGCAGAGTGACCATGTCATATCCTTGTTGTAGTTGCCTACAGAAAAAAGTGCGTGATAGATTTTGCCGAATCCGAGCAGCTCAAAATTTAAGAAAAGGAAAGAACAGGAGCAATATTTCCGTTCTTCGCTCTTTATTGCATACAAGCCGGTCTTTCCGAGAAGATGAGAGCCAAGTTTGGAATCAGGATCCACGATACTTCATTTCTTGGCAGCACGACCAACACCGCCGGTGCCTCCGACACCTCCGCCAAGGGCAAGAGCTTCATTTGGAGCCATGATGATCACGACTGAAACCTAAAAGAAAGCAATTTGAGGGATAATTAGCCCTTCGCTCATTATCATGAATACGTTCTTATCGAAAGATACGTATCTCTGGCGTCAGATTTTTTACTCCAAGGACACAAATAATAAATACATGTTTTATTCTCTGTTAGCGGAATACAAACATATCGTTATCGAGAGAGTTATGAAGAAATATTATAAGAAAGGAAAAGGCCTGCGCACTGTTCTTGTCCCCGTTTCTGTTTCATCTCAATGACCAGAATATATTAGCATACGTAGCATGCGCGCAGCATACGTAGTGCTGCTAAATTTATTCATCGAGGAAAACAGCGCTACAAACACGGACGAGAGTTTGAGAAGACAGGACGAGCGCTGGCAGCCAACAGTTCGCAAGTGTGCGTGCAATTTAAAGTTTTCTGGAAACGAAGGGGAAGTGCGGGCGAAGTGAAAGAAGGGAACAACGAGCATTCAATGTTGGGGCAGGCATCGAGACTGTACGCTCGGGAAATGTATGAAACCTTTACAATGATGGGCAAAGGCCCGTAATGCGTCTGCACCCTTTAACTCGTCCTCAGCAACAAGGAGCACAAATTTCGCCGGCACTAGTCGTGATGTACTCATGCGCCTTTATATTTAGACCCATTGGCAACTGAGATTTCCTTTCTCCTTCTCTTTTTCCTTCGTCCCAACTCGCCTTCCTTATCAACCTACAGATTTCTACGCGTACAAGAAAACCAATTCTTGGCTGTCAGTACTCAACTTGTCTCCCTCCTTTCTATATTCGCTTTTAGCACAGTTTTTGAATAATTCATACCAATCAGCGCGCTTTCAGACCCTCTTAAGGTTAATTTTTCTTTAATAGACGATTGAAAACGTCTCAGCGAGGAATTCGGGTGCACGTATTATGGGTAATCCGGTAGTTTAAGAGTGGCTTAATTTTGAAGGCAAGGTTGTCAACGTTCGTATTGAAAACAATATACGGTAGTGTATATATATATATATATATATATTCACCGCCACAATATATAGCAGCTGCAAGAAAAAATATTCTGTTTTCTTGACACTAAATTATATTGATTTGAAAATCGTACAGCTTCTTCACTCTAAACACTAGGGAGGGTATCGCAGGAGTGAAGCGGCCAATTTACTCTTCAAAGCGTTGTTTTACTCTCGCAAAATGTCGACTGGAGTGCAATGTATTGTTCATTCCGTCAGCACGCAGACAGTGAAATGTGCTTTTCACTCTGTCCTTTTGAGAGAGAGTAGAATGGCCGTTCTACTCTTGCGGCAATAGAGAACAAAACGTAGCGTAAGCTTCTGCTTCAACTGTAGGAGGCTGGCCCCGAACGTGACGATGTATCACTCACGCACGTTGAGCAAAGAACACACCGTTTTGCTTCTAAGAGAACAGGCAGCCACAGTTCAAAAGATCGCGGAGCGAGCGCTCTACTTTTTCACTCGGAGTTGTTCCACCGCGCGCGCGCTCAACATCGCGGAACAGCACAGCACCAGAGAAAGGTGATCCGTCCAGCGAGCAGCGAGGGCCATCCAAGGGAGATCGTGTGTCAGCCATCTCGCGTCACCGCGAAAACACGACAATCGTTCGTCATTCGTTGGATATAACAACAAATCAACCACAGTAAGTGAATTTTAACTCAGGTACACATTCTGCATATATGACAAGCTATCGCCAGGAAGTCGTTGCAGCGCTTAACCAAGGCGATTGAAAACGGACTAGGCAAGCGTGCTGTGTCTCTCGATATCATTCGAAAAAGCCAGTCGTCGCGATAACTGCGTGTGATTTTACCACTTGCCGCTATCCGTAAGAGCTTTGAAAATCGCAAATTCTGCCAGAACCATGGTATGTGTAATAAGACGTGAGGCGAGAGGACGCTTAAAATGGTTTGTTCACCAGGCCATCATTCCGAGTCTGTGCGGAGCGTGCTTAGCGCGTGTTTCGTGTGTTTCAATTTATTCAAGTTGGCAGTCCACTGTGTACGGAACGCTGTTGACTTGAGACACATACCAGAAGGCGTGATTTTGCTGGCGGCATGCTTTTGATGTAAATAAACCGTGCGCTTGACGGCGTCTCGCTCATGGGTAATCTGCAACCACTGAAGTTACGTGCAGCGCCTGTGTTACTTAGAAACTTTGCCGCAGGCGTTCAGCTGCCTGATGCAAGAGGTCAGCTGGGCGCGTTATCTTGAACTTACGGAAAATGCATGAGGAATTCATGTTTTATGCTGAATAAATTATAATTCCCATATAAGCAATCTTGCGCGCGACGGCTACACGCGATGCGATGGAGATGCCTGTCGCGTTCGCTCGTCGTCTACAAGTCGTACTCCGTGCGAGCGACGATATTGAGCGACGTCTCCCCGGTGTTGCCGGTATGAGGGTTGCAAACACGCGTCAAAACTAGAGTGACGCATGCTTTAGTAATTTAAGTTGATGCATTTTAATGGCAAAAGTAGAATAAAATATTTCTGAAGGTCTTGCGGTAGCTTCTTATTCTTGCACGTATAAAAATTCAATCGGTTCCTCGTTCCGCGCGACAATCGGTAGTATTTGAGCGATGAATGTACATCCAGTTCCGGCTTCATGCTATTGACTAGTCGCTCATAGCACTTCCGGGCGACGAGCGACGAATTCTAGGTTTTCAGAACCGAGCAATCTGTTCAAGCGACGGCCTGTTTTGTCGGTCCAAGCAATCGCTCGTCGCTGTCACGCACTAAATCGCTCTCATGGGGTTTAGCCCTAACACTGAACTGTTTTTGCTCATGTATTCAAATGGTGAGATTATGTGTTTGTTTTTATGTCTCCTGTTGCGGTTTTCGAGCACGGTGCGAATCTGAAATGGTGCCTATGTCTAAAAACTCGGTGAATTGTCAAGCAGCGAGTTATGCATCGGCATCGAGTGCAGCGGTGGCGTAGAGGTAGAACACCCGCCTCGCGTGCAAGAGGTCCGTGGTTCGAATCCCGGTGCTACGCAATTTTTCACAGGATTAAAAAAAATATGCGTGTGTTGATAAAATTGCATAAACAGGCCTGGAGTGCGACCTGATCCCGGTGACGAGAGCCGGTAACGCACTCCCTCACCAGAGCAGGATTGGCCACCCTGGTGCAGTACTTGGCCACAACCTCCTATATGAACACAACAATCAAACCCCGGCCCTCAGTCCCCAGCAGCTGCGAAGCAACTGACCACGGCGGTGGTCAGACTTGCGACGCTAAGAATCCCTGGCTCCGGACAGGCCGCCATTGGAATAAGAACCTGGCAACGTTTAACGCTAGAACGTTATCTAGTGAGGCGAGTCTAGCAGTGCTATTGGAGGAATTAGAGGGTAGTAAATGGGATGTAATAGGGCTCAGTGAAGTTAGGAGGCCAACAGAAGCATATACAGTCCTAAAAAGCGGGCACGTCCTGTGCTGCCGGGGCTTAGCGGAGAGACGCGAACTAGGAGTCGGATTCCTGATTAATAGGAACATAGCTGGTAACATACAGGAACTCTATAGCATTAACGAGAGGGTGGCATGTTTTGTTGTGAAACTTAATAAGAGGTACAAAATGATGGTTATACAGGTTTACGCCCCTACATCCAGTCATGATGACCAGGAAGTCGAAAGCTTCTATGAAGATGTGAAAGCGGCGATCGGTAAAATCAAAACAAAATACAGTATACTCATGGGCGACTACACTGCCAAGGTAGGCAATAAGCAGGCTGGGACAAGGCAGTGGGGGAATATGGCATAGGCACTAAGAATAGCAGGGGAGAGTTATTAGTAGAGTTTGCGGAACAGAATAATATGCGGATAATGAATACCTTCTGCCGCAAGCGAGATAGCCGAAAGTGGACGTGGAAGAGCCCGAACGGCGAGACTAGAAATGAAATAGACCTCATACTCTGCGCTAACCCTGGCATCATACAAGATGTGGACGTGCTCAGCAAGGTGCGCTGCAGTGACCATAGGATGCTAAGAACTCGAATTAACCTAGACCTGAGGAGGGAACTGAAGCAGCTGGTACATAAGAAGTCGATCAATGAGTTAGCGGTAAGAGGGAAAATAGAGGAATTCCAGATCAAGCTACAGAACAGGTATATTCGGTTTTGACTCAGGAAGAGGACATTAGTGTTGAAGCAATGAACGACAATCTTGTGGGCATCATTAAGGAGTGTGCAATAGAAGTCGGTGGTAACTCCGTTAGACAGGATACCAGTAAGCTATCGCAGGAGACGAAAGATCTGATCAAGAAACGCCGATGTGTGAAAGCCTCTAACCCTACAGCTAGAATAGAACTGGCAGAACTTTCGAAGTTAATCAACAAGCGTAAGACAGCTGACATAAGGAAGTATAATATGGATAGAATTGAGCATGCTCTCAGGAACGGAGGAAGCCTAAAATCAGTGAAGAAGAAACTAGGAATTGGCAAGAATCAGATGTATGCGTTAAGAGACAAAGCCGGCAATATCATTACTAATATGGATGAGATAGTTCAAGTGGCTGAGGAATTCTATAGAGATTTATACAGTACCAGTGGCACCCACAACGATAATGGAAGAGAGAATAGTCTAGAGGAATTCGAAATCCCACAGGTAACACCAGAAGAAGTAAAAAAAGCCTTGGGAGCTATGTAAAGGGGGAAGGCCGCTGGGGAGGATCAGGTAACAGCAGATTTATTGAAGGATGGTGGGCAGATTGTTCTAGAAAAACTGGCCACCCTGTATACGCAATGCCTCAGGACTTCGAACGTACCGGAATCTTAGAAAAACGCTAATATAATCCTAATCCATAAGAAAGGGGACGCCAAAGACTTGAAATATTATAGACCGATCAGCTTGCTGTCAGTTGCCTACAAACTATTTACTAAGGTAATTGCAAATAGAATCAGGAACACCTTAGACTTCCGTCAACCAAAGGACCAGGCAGGATTCCGCAAAGGCTACTCAACAATAGAACATATTCACACGATCAATCAGGTGATAGAAGAATGTGCGGAATATAACCAACCTTTATATATAGCTTTCATTGATTACGAGAAAGCATTTGATTCAGTCGAAACCTCAGCAGTCATAGAGGCATTGGGGAACCAGTGTGTAGACGAGCCGTATGTAAAAATACTGAAAGGTATCTATAGCGGCTCGACAGCCACCGTAATCCTCCACAAAGAAAGCAACAAAATCCCAACAAAAAAAGGCGTCAGACAGGGAGATACGATATCTCCAATGCTATTCACAGCATGTTTACAGGAGGTATTCAGAGACCTGGAGTGGGAAGAATTGGGGATAAAGGTTGATGGAGAATACCTTAGCAACTTGCGATTCGCTGATGATATTGCCTTGCTTAGTAACTCAGGAGACCAATTGCAATGCATGCTGACTGACCTGGAGACGCAAAGCCGGAGCGTGGGTCTAAAAATTAATCTGCAGAAAACTAAAGTAATGTTTAACAGTCTCGGAAGGGAACAGCAGTTTACAATAGGTAGTGGGGCACTGGAAGTGGTAAGGGAATACATCTACTTAGGACAGGTAGTGACTGCGGATTCGGATCATGAGACTGAAATAACCAGAAGAATAAGAATGGGCTGGGGTGCATTTGGCAGGCATTCTCAGATCATGAACAGCAGTTTGCCACGAGAAAATTTTATCACAGCTGTGTCTTACCAGTACTCATGTACGGGGAAGAAACCTGGAGGATTACGAAAAGATTTCTACTTAAGAGGAAGCTTTAGCTCGGGTGCTCCTATCTAAATACATGTAAAAGGAGAATTCGTTTTTCTCGGCAACCACAGCACCAAATTTGACGGAGTTTGTTGCATTTAAAAGAAAAGCTTAAAATCTAGTGACTGTTGGTTTCGAATTTTCGATTTAGGTCGTCAATTTTTTATTAAAAATTGGCAAAAATCGCAAATTTTCAGAGAACGAAACTATCAAGTTTACAACTCTGTAACTCAGCAAGAATAGGTGATATCGCAATTCTATGAATTGTACCTAATAGCACATCCAAAGCGGACAAATTTGACATCTTATACATGAGTCTCAAAAAATTTATTCATATGTAATTACAACTTTTGCAGAACCCTCGTAAACAACGTAACAAACTCACGTAAAATGTAAAATGACATATGAAATTTGTCCGCTTTCAACGATCTAATGGATGCCGTTTACAGAACCGCGATATCTGTTCTTGATGCAGAGCTATTAGTTTGTAAACTTTGTGCTTCTATTTTTTTCAAACTTCTGAAATTTTGTAAATCTCTTTAACAAAATTCAAGCCCTAAATCAAAATTCCGCTTCCAACAGTCACTAGAATTTAACTTTCTCTCTCAAAAGCAACAAGTTTCATTAAAATCGGTCCAGGGGTTATCTCAGGGAAACGTTTTTGCGTTTTTACATGTCTTTGAATAGGCCGCGTCGGAGTTGGGCCCGAGCTAAAGCTTCCTCTTAAATTGAGGACGACGCAACGAGCTATGGAAAGAAGAATGATAGGTGTAACGTTAAGGGATAAGAAAAGAACAGATTGGGTGAGGGAACAAACGCGAGTTAATGATATCTTAGTTGAAATCAAGAAAAAGAAATGGGCATGGGAGGGACACGTAATGAGGAGGGAAGATAAGCGATGGTCATTAAGAGTTACGGAATGGATTCCAAGGGAAGGAAAGCGTAGCAGAGGGCGGCGGAAAGTTAGGTGGGCGGATGAGATTAAGAAGTTTGCAGGGACAACATGGTCACAATTAGTACATGACCGGGGTAGCTGGGGCAGTATGGAAGAGGCCTTTGCCCTGCAGTGGGCATAACCAGGCTGATGATGATGATGATCGAATATAATGGCTGCTCTGTGGAATTACCATTGCAGGGGCGCTTTGCATACGTTTATTCCTTTGAACATACCTGTGCATTTGCTAATATGAGTTCGCGTTTCAGAGTTGTTTCAAATGAACAGCTGAATCACCCCTCCTCTGGGGGTTACAAGCATAATGTGTGAATCTTGCTACTGCATAGCAGATCAAAATGTGTTTATTGCTTTAATATTTTGAGTGGAGAAATAAAGTATCAAAATAAAACGTTGCTTTAATTCCGTGTTAACAGTCGTCTGTCGTACGCCAAATAAAGTGTTGGTCTGATAAACTAATAACTGCGGTCTAACTGGAACTTCTACATGCCTTCAATAATGTAAAATGCTAGATTTGAAACTGCAGCATAGTCGTGTCTGTCAAAAAAGAACTCTATTGCGTACCTCAAAAATGAGTATAAGTTCATGCCCTTTAGTAATCTTAGATGCAGGCCGCAGTGAACTTTCTTGTTATTATTGAAATGTGGGTAAGCTTGGTATGACAAGCCTTGTTGCCCTTTCTTATAGGCACATCCAGTCATATCCATTGAACTGGAGGACCATATTTTCATCCCTACTGAGCATCACGTTTGCAGATATGATCCTGAATTTACGGCTTGAGCAGTGGCGCAGCCAGAGATGGTGCGGGGGGCACACTGGGCACGTGCTTAGGATGTCTCACGAGTGAGTGTTTGCGACACACCAGACGAATGACAGACTCATGACATCTGATAATGACCAATATTCTATTTATTAGTAGGAGTATTCTAACACTGGTGCTGAACGAGGATGAACTGTCGGTTGTTTATATTTTGTTTAAATCTAAAAATTGAAGTTAGTTTAGCAGTTGACTTGTAGTCACTTACATGTTTCGCATGCATTTCAGTAGGAAGACTAAAAGCTAAAGCTTTCTTTTAGTGCCATGACTTTACTTCTTGACTGTCTTGATGTTGTTTTACACCATGTCCTCATGTTGACTTTTGCGCACTATATTTTCCAGGCGCACGCCAAAGCATCAAAATGCATTGCCATACATTTTAGACTAGAAAACGAGAATGTGGGTATATTGGGTGTACCATTTTACTCAACAAAACTTTCAAAAGACGGTATGTCACACCAAGATGAAAATTCTCATGTGCTCTGGGTGTCATCTTAACATGGTAACACATAGGAGCAAGTGTAATTGAAAAGTTGGAAATGTGTTTAAAAAAAGCTAATTAGTTTTGTGAGAAGTGGCTGCTTTGTGTCTTGCCTCTCAACAGATTTATTCATGGGATAAAAAAATAGTGGTACAATGAAATTGCATATTTGCTTAGTGACATGATACACACTTGCAATGAGCATGGTGCCTGTGTTGACTATAAAAAGCAACAGCTCATGCTTGCTTAGGTGCTTACATACATTTCAGAAGGGTCAGAAGGGCAAGACCCTTCTGACCTCATCGCCAGGTATAGGATGAGTTTGTGTATCCTGTTCATTACTGTTTATAACTGAGGTATCTTGACTCCTCTGAGTATGTACAGGTCAGTATAGAATTATTCCGTTGCTTTTCTATATCTTGATTGGTGATGATATTACCCAGCTTATCTTTGAGTACATACATCTTCGTTTGTCGTATGTCAAGTTTTTTTCTCACTTATTTTAGGCTGCGTCTATTTTTTACGGCTTCGTCAGTCTTTTTATAGTTTCGAATATTACCTATCTTCGCCTGGTTGATCAGTTTTGACTGTTCCCCGAATTCTATCTTATCTCTGGAGTCGGACACTTTCATTTTTTGTCGTTTCTTTATAAGGTCCTTTGTTACTTGGGAGAGATTGTCTGCTAGTTGCCTTGGTGCCATGACTTCCACTTCAACTGCTGCTTCTGAAGCCAGCCTCGTCACGGTTTCATTCATTACGTCTATGTCATCATCATCATCTCTCCGTTCTAAGGCTACATATTTGTTTGCAGGTACCAGCCTGAGGTCTGCTTTTAGCCTTACTGCATCTAGGGTGACCAGTTTCTTCTTGACCGATAGTACTCTTTCTCTCTTCAAATTGAGGTGAATTCTCACTCTCACTAACCTATAATCACTGCACTTTACCCTACCTATCACTTCTACATTCTGTACTATGCGGGGATCAGCAGAAAGTATGAACTTAATTTCATTTCTGGTTTCACCATTAGGGCTTTTCCCGGTTCACTTTCTGTTACAAACCTTCCTGAAAAAGGTGTTCGTTATTCAAAGCTTATTCCTTTCTACGAATTCTACGACCATCTTTTCTCTAACATTTCTAGAATCGACGCCGTAGTTGCGAATTGCTTGCTCACCAGCCTGCTTTATCCCCACTTTTGCATTGAAGTCGTCCATTACTACAGTATACTAAATTTACACTTTTATCATCGCTAATTCAACACCTTCACAAAACTGATCTACTTCCTCTTCATCGTGACTACATCTACATCATCGTGACATCATCTATTTCCTCATTCTCGTAGGTCTGTGCTACCTTTAATCTATACCTCTTATTAAGTTTGATTACGACTACAGCTACCCTCTCATTAATGGTGTAAAATTCGTCAATTTTGCCCGCTATGTCCTTATGGATTAGGCATCCTACCCCGTATTGCTTCTTAACTAGGAGAACTCTATAGCAAACGAGATGTCGGTTATTCAGCAATGTATAAGCCTCACCAATTCTTCTATTCTCACTAAGGCCGATGATATACCGATGTCTGATAGTTCCTCAAAGGGTCCTGCTAAACTAGTCACTCGAGAGGGTTCGGGTGGTAAACGTAGCAAGGGTTCGTTTCTATTGGGCGTTTGTCCGGGTCCAGAGATTCTTAGCACACTCTGCTGTGTTACAGGTCTGACCGCCGCCTTGGTCAGTGGCTCCGCAGGTGCTGGGGAATGAGGGCTTTTGGGTAATTGAGTGAGCCATTTGGGCGGGGGTGGCTGAATAGTGCACCAGGGAGGCAAATTCCTGCTCAGGTGAGGGAGTCTCTTGTTGAAGCTTAGTGGACCTTCCTAATTTGGTTGTACCTGAATTAGTATAGCCCCACTCGCTCTCGCAAACTTTTTCTGGTGACAGGCATCACTCCAAGCCAGCAGATGTTGCACCTATATACAGGTGTCGCAGACGGTGCACCAGCAAGACGTGAGGCTGGAGCGCCGGGTGGGTCTTTCTCGAGCATTCGGCGGCATTGACCATGGACGCTGTCGCAATCCTTTCGATTGACAAAGAAGAGACCAAGCAATTCTACCGTGCTGATTCCTGTTGTCCTTACTATCGCTATTATAACTTTAAATTCATTCCAGCTTACAGCCTTCAGGCAACCATATGTTTAGTTATATTTCTGCCTTTTTTTATTCTTTCGAACACTCGGAAATGCACTCATCCATCTGTCTGGTCTGAATTCTCAATTACACACTGGTCGTTTGTTCCTTTTTATCTTTTCGAGTTCTTCATTCTTTCCTGCAATTATCTAGGCGTACAATCACCGGATTCTTGGCCCGTCGCTCTTTATGGGCGCGTACCATTTGTTTTGAAGGTTTTTCTTCTTCTTCTTCGAAAGTGTTTGGAGTTTGGAACAACTGTGAGTGAATGGCCAGGCAGTGCGGTGTACGGCTGCTTTCTGTGTATATCGTTCGTGTGCGCCGCTTTATTCAGCAGGATACGTTACTTCTTACAATGAACAACTTGACTACACATACTTGACTTTCTTTTCGAGAATGAGCAAAGAATGAATTTTTTTTTTTTACCACTGTCTTAGATTCCTGTAGCAGCGACAACTTCGACGATAGTGTGATGAAATAATTTTATAATATATGCATTTCTTAAATATCATGCGAGCATTCGTATAATGTTCTAAAATGTATCCTGAGGTGTTTATATACATCGTCTTGGGCTCAATGTGACTGCCATAGTGACAATTTTTTTCCTATTTAATTTTACTTCACTATTGATCGTGGTGTGCAAATGTGTTGTACGCCCTTTTACGGCCAACAGTTTACGGTAATGAAAGATATAATAAGCGCGCTGATGTCCAGCGACCGATCATTTTAAGGCTGAGCACACTGGTTTTAAAGCCCCCCCCCCCCCCTTCCCCTCGTTTGTAGCCCACTGCGAGCATTATTTAATGAAAACTGAAGAGAAAAAAAAAGCAGTTTGAGCTGTTTTAATTCGCTTTCTGTAATACCGGAGCGTCCACTCTTGCCATGAGAAGATGCTTCATAAGAAAAAAATAGACGCAGGGACGCAATAAAGGTGGTAACGCCAACTCGAAGTTCTCGCACCAGCATAGCGTGACGTCACAGATTTCAATGACGTCTGCTCGGGTCTAGGTAAAATTTATTATCGTAAAGTAGACCGGACTAAACTGTATTCTAAAGAAGCCAAAGAGCCGAACTCGCATGTTTTAATAATATTTACGGCGCCATAACGATTCAAATGAGATGAAATACTTTCAAATTCGTGACGTCACACTGACGTATGGACAACGGGGTCACGGCGCGTAATTCAAGAAATGAAAGTTTCGGCTTCATTTTACACCTTCTAGTATTCGACCCCTTACTGCGAAATTGACGAAAGTACAGTCTTTTGAAAGAATAGCTTATCAGTCTAAGCTAACTTAACTGCTTCCCTTCAGTGTGTACATAACTGTTCTTGTCGAGTAGATGCTGTGGGAGGCTGTAACAACCGAAGCCAGTGGCACAGCGGCTCGCTGATATTTGCGCTAAGGGAAACGATCAGGCACATACATACTGTGTAGCTTTTATTCGTTATTTTCGCCGTCTCCCAGGCAACCGATTAGAGCACGGGCGCAAAATCACCACTGACATAAGGGCCTTCTATGAAAGACCAGAGATGAGCCGAGTTCCCCGCGAAAAATCCGCTTACTACTATGGACACCGTCAGGGAAGGGCCCAGAGGGGAGGGCCACAGGGAATACAAAGCGTGGCGGAGTCCTCCGGGAGGCGGACGAGCCTTTTTTTTTTCAGCCCGAGGTTCGTCCGACGCAAACCACCCGTGTCACGAAAACTTACCTTGGGCTCTCAAACGCCTTGTTACATACACTCGCATAAAGCCCTCCTTTCTAGAAACACGAAACAAGGGACCCACTGTTCGCGCTTTCAGGAGCGAAGAAAGGGCCCTTTTAAGTGTTGTAGTGCTTTAATCGTGCTTTAAGCAAGCAAACGAAAATCATCCAGATCTGTGGACGCGCGCTTGCGCTCGCTGAGTCACGTATGCACAGCAATATACAGCAAGAGACGGGACGAACGCCTATCGCTTATAAACTGGAACGTCATTATAAACCAACGAAGCACGTAAGCGCACGAGCCCTCTTAAAGGGAAGCTGAAAGGTTTTCCAGAAAAAATGAGTGAAGAGCAGTACGCCGTGGTTTTCAACCCTCTGAATTCGAATATCGCATCGAAATTGAGTGAAACAAAGCGCAAACATATTTTATTTCGACGAAAAGTGCAGCAGCAGACACGCCCAGCTCGCGCGCCTCGTTTCAGCCTGTGATTGGTCGGGCGCCTCGTGACGTCAACAATGGTGTTCGTCCGGACCGACTGCTGCCGCTACACACGAAGCATGGTGCAAAGTAGTTTGGTGGTGTTTTGCTGAGACGGTCATGGAAATTTTCGAGAGCTTGCGTTTCCCTGAGGAGTTCGGCGTTAAGTCCAAACTCTACGAGGGCGATATTGCACGCGACGGTGACGGGCGACGGCTTCGAGCGACAAAACGGGCCGTCGCTTGAACAAATCGCTCGGTGTTGTCGCTCGATCGCTCGTTTCTAGAAATCTAGAACTCGTCGCTCGTCGCCCGGAAATGCTATGAGCGACTAGACAATTGTGCGAAGCCGAAACTGGATGTACATAACTCAAATACTGCTGTTTGTCCCACGGAACGAGCAAACTATTGAATTTTACACGTGCAAGAATAAGAACCGAGTACAATACCTTCAGAAACATTTTATGCTCCTTCTTCAGTAAAATAGATAAACTTAAATTGATAAAGCATGCGTCACGCTAGTTTCGGCGCGTATATTGCTGCCCTCATTCCGGGAAGTCGTCGCTCAAAGCCGTCACTCGCGTGGAGTTCGGCTTGCAGACCACGAGTGAACGCGACTGCCATCGCCGCGCTTGTAGCGCTGTCGCTGTCGCGTGCCAGATCACTTGTAAGGAGTTTATACTTGTACATAGTACACGTACGTACATACTTGTACATACATACTACATGTACGAGCCGATTGCGAAGAGCCGGCCTCTCCAAGAAGCAAAAAATGCTGCTGCAAGCACTGCTTTCCACGCGAACGAAGGCGAAGTGTTAGCATCTCCTTGTGTTGGAAATGTTCTTTGGCGAGTATGTTTTTTGCTAAGCATCATTCAGCGTTCCAGTGAGTACGTTTCCGGGCAAACAACTGTAGTGGTATGTTCCTGCATGCCTCCTCGTAGAACGTAAGCGGTGATGCGATCTTCAGCATTTGTGCGCTGCCCCAAAGCTGTCGGCAATCTACATAGACGGCTTAAACGCGGGAAAAGTTTACCGGCTGTTGTAGCACGTGTAGTATAGTACCTTTATCGGCGCGCCATCCGCACGCTACTCGTAACTGGCGAATTCCGTCGGCTACGTGAGATGGTCGGTTTCTTATGTGTGCGAGAGAAGGGGGAGTGCAGCGTCTTGGCGTGAGCAGGCTTTCCAACACATGCAAACTTTACGCTTGCACTGCGTTATGGTAGCTGCATGCAGGCTGTTTCACAACACACGTGCGAATAGAAAATTCGCGGCGCTTGGTGATGAAACCTGCGTCAAGGGTGGGCGGTAAACATCCACCTTCCGTTCAGCGTGCTAACTGTTTTTTTAGGAGAACCCAAAGCACGCATCATTGATAAACTCCGGTAGTAATCGTCACGGAAGTGGTTAGAGCACAACACTTGTTCTTGAGCGCTTGAAGTTGTTTCGCTTCACAGCAGCCTCCCACTTAGCTGAAAGCTTCTTGTCTTGCAGGAACTAATGGAACATCGGAACATCGTCGCGGCCGCTGGTGTTCGTGCAAGCGTAGGCTGCACAGAACGCCGGCATGATCGGCTTACAAGTTCAATTGATGCTGCGCACGTCAACTACCACTGCTATATACACACAAATAAAGGAATGTAGGGTCGAGCGAAGCAGATTAGGACGGAACGCACGCAGAAATAAGCCTGGTCAGGCACGGTCGCGGAGGCTGCGAAGGAGCGGAACACCAGTGTTGACGTCACTATGCCGCCGTTTCCGGTCTCCGCTCGCATCGTCAGCGTCAGCAGCAGCGCGCGGCGCTCGACGGGGGGCGGAGCTACAGCGCAATTTTAACCGACGATTGCGTCGCTCCTAAGTGGAAAATTCCCCCCAAAATTTTACCTTCATAGTTTATAAGGTTCCCGCATCCGTATATGAGCGTCTTATTGAATTCGACAGACTCTTCAGCTTCCCTTTAAGAATGTCGTTACAAAAATTCGGGGTGAATTATGCAAACGGCGTGGGCAGACTGAGAGATTAATGGGTGCGGTGGTTTTTTTTTTTTTTTTTATTTGAACCCACTCAGAGTTTACTCGGCGGGTGCGTCGTGAAGCACGAGCACAAATATACAAGGTCATGGTACAGCTCGTTGCATATCAGCCTGTACACGTACACCCGCCAGAATAAAACGTGAAGAGGTCGGACCTAGGCATTTCCCGTACCCAACTCACCAGTGTGCTTTCTTTATTTTTTTTCTCTCACACTTCACTCCATTGCCACCCGCCAGGCGCCGAGACTTGAAGAGCGCGTTTATTGACGGTTACGCCACGTTAGCTGCACAGAAACTTCAAGCAACTGTACAAATTTGAAAGTCGCGCAGTACTACACTGTAAACGGAAATGAGCCGAAAAAGGCATTTTAAGGGATGTGACCTCCCTTGAGACTACGTGCCTGAAAACCGTGCTCCCTTAGAGTGGTGTAGAAATGCTCAGCGTCCTCCATTTCTCTCCCTCGCAAAATGCGGATGAAAGAAGGAGACAGAACCTCAATTCTACATCCTTTTTAAGAGGGAGTTTAGAAGATACAGGCCTCCCTTTAGCGTAAACGGAGTTCTGTTTCTTATTTTATGCGTTATTTTCTTTTCTTTTACACATCTGTGAGAAGGAAACGAGAAAGGAGAGATATATTGTCCAAGTGGTTCTTCTTCTCTTTTTTTTCTTTCTGCAAATTTATACATTTCCGGAGTGCAAGCCAACTTATTTAGGGCGATATAATAGACGCTTTGTTCGTCTCGTCGACCACAATGTCCTGTCGCGCTGCCAGAACCCCCGGTCGGCATCTGACGAGCTGTCTTCGGAAGCAAGACCATGCAAAATTTCGACGGCTTAGGCCGCAGAATGTCCTCGCTTCTGTTCGTCTTCCCATCAACTAAAAGTGAAACTGAAGGCAAAGCTCGCAAAGCGCCACTGTCGTCGGCGCCGGTGACGGCACCTGTTTTGCTCATCGTAGTTCTGCGTGTGTGTCTATATGCGTGCTTACGAGGTAATTTTGGCGGCCGTCGGAGAGTGTTTCGTGTAGTGTGGAACCTCACAAGAAAGCTACCTGCCCCACTGCGCAGCACGGCGGTGATCGGCCACCGCGTAGTCATCGCTTTGACGTGATCTGTGTACTACAATACACTTTCGTGGTTCGCGCGGCCGTGCTCGGGTATTCCCTCCTGCGCCACGATATGACAGCGGCTAGTGAAACCTCACCCACAGTCCTCACAAAATCGGACCGCGTACGGTGTCGACTGCTTTTGGAAACGGCGCCTTTCGGATTACCGCTTGCCCAGTTGCCTCATATTTGACGCGGCCTTTTCAAGCTGCGGTGGTGAGTACGGCGCGGAAGCATTGCGCTACGGGCATAATGCTCACACCTTTTATGTCGCGGTGTTGAGACTTACCGGTCCTCTCAATAAAACTCAAGAAGCCAGTGCCGCACAAAAAAGAGACGTTTCAACTTTTTTCTTTCTCTTTTTCAATTTAATTGTCGTGTTTTACGTGTGAGAACCATGATCTGTTCCTGTGACCTCGTGCTTAATACTAAGCACAACTCCAAGGACGCTTATAGCAACCACGGCGGGTCAAAGAGTATTGGAGTTTCGTCATCAGGTGTGTTTGATAACCACTTCGCCTTAAGTGTCGATATAGGTTGTGACAGCACACTTGAAAAACACACCAGGAAATTTTAGTCTGTCGTTCTGTTGTCCGTAGTGTGACGCCCTGTAGTTCTTGATCAATATTCAATTAAAAATTGACAGAGACCTCTTTAAGGCTATGTAAATTTGTTTGTAGAAAAAAGAAAAAAAATAAAGGAAAAAAAAATCTCCCCGTAGGGGATTCGAACTCCGGACTGAGGCATCCCGAGCACAGCATCTTACCACTACGCCACGCCGAATATGCGACTTGGCGTATATTTCAGCTATACAAACACTTTGCGTTTATGTTTATATTTGCATTTTAAGAGTCAACAGGCGCTTTCATTCCACCGCGTCAACTGCCGCATCTCTAGAAAAGTAAAAGTGTTCTTACCATCGACAGGTACATTGTGTAGTGCTAGAACATCGATTTTGCTGTAGGATATCCATATTAAATAAGAAATACAGAAATAGACAACGGTGACCGGGGACACTGTTAGGTTGTTACTGCTAATTTCGACAGTTGTCTCTCGCTCTGCACTTTTGAGCGCGCATATAATTCTGTGTTCAATGCAAGATAGCTACATAAACATTCGTGGATGATTGTTCATTCTGACAGCATACTGGCATCTCTCGGCAGCGCTGTACCAGAATAATGAGACCCGAGCGAGACAGCTTTTCACGCAACTTTGTGGAACAACCCAAAACTTCTTTTTCGCTTTGTAAAAGCTTATGCAATATTTCTGGGAAGTTAACTGTGTCAGTGTAACGGCACATGTAAGTCCACAGGCCTGTGTGCCACATCTTGCCAAATAACACAAAACGGATACGCAGCCATTCCCGCAGATGATATGATTTTCATCAGCGGCCGATTTTGAGGAGGCCGGTAGGGCATTTATGGTGCTTCGTCGTCACGGCACAATTATAACAATTGGCCACGTCGACTTTAATACCGCTGTCTGTGCTATCAGCATTGCCGGCTTCAGAGAAGCACGATTGAATACCGCGCAAGAGAAAAGTACAGGGTACACCACCGATGCGAAATTGACATACAATTTTAAAGCGTCGCGACTGAAAGCGCTTCTGTCGCGGCGTCAGAAATTATGTCGCTGCGACAGAAAGTGGCACATTTCTAACGCCACGACCGAAAATGTGTAGTCCCGACAGAGAGTTCCTGTTGCGACGTCAGAATCGCTGTTGCGATAGAAAGTTGCTGTTGCGACTTCAGAACTCTTGGTCTTCACGACAGGACGATTCTGTTGGGACATCAGAATTTCTGTCATAATGTCAGAAATGTCTGTCGCAACTACAGAAACATCAGGAACTTCTGTCGTACAACAGAAATTTCCGTAGTTGCGACAGGAATTCCTGTTGTCTTTTTCAACTGGGAGCGATTTGCGTCACAGCAACATTATTTTTAAGGCGGCAAATAACTGTTATGCAGCATGAACAATGCGAACAGCCAGCCTGTTTCTGTGTTAAATGGAGGCACGCAGTGTGTGCACACAATTACGTTCATTTTGTCAGTTTTGTGAAATAAGCTTCAAACTGCATGCATTTTCACTGGGAAATCTGTACCAGCACTTCCTTGTATCAAGTTGTCTATGCACAAAGGTTTGTGCATTAGAAATCACAGTTTCAGGCAGTTACAGCCTACAATTTCTTTTTTTTTTTTGTATACAGACACTAACTGTGTTTTCATAGTCATGTATTGCACGTTTGACCAGTGCTGAAAAGGACAAATGGAATAAATTCAAATAGGCCTGCGAATTTGTTTGCTTGGTCAGGCTTTGATGTATTTTAGTAACGTGTTCATGTGCAGATGTCGTGTGAATGCATACTTGGACTTTAGTTACGTTTCACTGCATCAAATGAAACCACCCAGCCAATCTCAATTTCCTTCCTTGTTTCTTGCCCTTGGTGTCCACATACCTGAATGTATTCTGAGTTTTTGTGCCAAGACAACAGCAGGGCATCACACATGCTAGAAACATTAAGACAAAGAACAAGGAATGGGGCACAAATGATCCACAGAGTCACAAAACAAAAAAGAGGCTTCAAAGAAGCGGAGGCAGTCAGACTTGTGCGAGCATTAATTATTAGCAGGGTGACCTATAGCCTCCCCTTTCAAAAACTAAATAAGGCTGAAATGTCTAAAGTGAGCTCCATCATCAGGGCAGCTAGGGCTCCCAAAAACACATGTGCCAAAAAGCTGGAGGCTCTTGGTATTCACAACACATATGAAGAACATGACACGGCATGTGGTCATGCCTGAGAGAACATCTGAATTCTACAAAACAAGGAAAGGCTCTGTTACAAAAGGCAGGATATCCCCTGATAGCGCAGTATGGCTGAGAAAAAACAGTTTTGCTACCCAGACAAACAAGAGAGGAAATTCTAGTTTCACGAATCCCAAGGAATATGAGCACGGAACACCACCAAAGCAGAAGAAAAGCGCAATCAATGGCTTTACAAAAGAAATGTGAAAGAAATCCAGACGTATACTACACAGATGCATGTAGAGTGGCAACAGACAAATTCAAAATAGTGGCCTTCAATTGGTCCACAGGGATAACAACTTCCATTCGGAACCCTTTAACCTGCACCGTGGAGGCAGCAGCCATAGCGCTGGCCTTTCGAGATGCAGAAGCAAAAGAAACAATCTGCATTGGCCATGATGGACTCTAAGGCAGCATGCTGTTCGTGCATGACGGGTACCGTCCCATACAAAATTCACAGAATTGCACCAGGTGGTAATTTGGTGCCCGGCGCACTCTGGACTCGAGGAAAATGAGAGGGTGGACCGAACTGCTCGAGCAATAAGCATCCGAGCACTAGTCAGTCCTTTCAAGGAACTCCCATTGACCCACACGACACTTCGAAAACCAGGAAAAGGAGAGACAAAAATACAGCCGCCCGCACTCCAACCTTATGAAAGAACAGGCCAGGGATTCGCGCTGTGTACAGACTAACACATATTTACACCTACAAATACTCACTAAGGTACACCCTGCATTCTATGAAAGTATGTGTTCTTGGTGCGAGGAGCTGCCAACTCTTGCCCACGTAACATGAACGTATAAACTACAGCCTCCAAATTCCAATTCGCCCCTTATGGCGTAAGTGCCAAGTAACAGGCACTGGGATGTTTGGCTTGCTAGTGAAGATGTAGAGAGCCAGAGAGCTCTTCTCGATCAAGCCCAGCAAACCACAGAGATCAGTGGAGCCCTGGACTGAGGGACGCACCGACCGCCCAAACCACTAAGAGAAATAAACTTTATACTACTATTACTTGCCCTTAGTGCTATCAGCCATCAAGTTTACCTACAACTACAAATGAGCCACATGTCACTTGATTCACTCAGTTTCCATTTCACTCTTTGTAGGAGGGCATGCATGACTGATTGCGTATGTGCAGCATTTTGTTGCCACAGAGGGGTATGTAATATGGAAACCAACATAAACATTAATACACTCTGTAGTAACTTGTTCTGAATTGAACTTTTAAAAATAAAGAGCAATTTCAATAAATGACAACATGTGTTTTTTTTTTTTTTTTTAACTGGTTGAGTAGTGTGCTACCGTCTGGGATTTTGTTTATTCCACGTGGTAGAGGTGTGTGGCTGTCACTGTACTGCTTTCAAGCTTCTGCATAAAGTGTGCTTGTGGCACCTGGGACTAATTCTCAAAGCAAATATGCTTCAGGTAATTGTGAATTCTCGTCAAACATGACATGCATATTGCTGTATTTGTCTTGGAAAATTTATTCAGAAAAGCAGCTTTTATAGCTTCAGTAAATTATTCATTGTGGCCAATTCAGGTGACCCTTTCCGAGATTGACCATTAATTTTACAGCAGTGGCTTTCTATCATTCAAGTATTCAGTGTGTATACTGCTTCTTTTCAGATATGTTAACATCATACAAGTCTGCATTCCTAAGAACATAAACAGCCAGAGGCCACATTGCAAAGACAGGGATCTGAGTATCAAGAAAAGAAATCAGTAATAAAGGTAGCAAGAAGTACTCACAAGCAAATGTTTGTTGTCAGAGGGATGCAAGAATAATACAGCCCATCCAGGGGGTGCGCGAAAGCCAGATAATGGCCACAAAAAACAAAGCCTACTCATATGTCACAGTCATTTTAATCAATATTGACATTTAACTCCAGGGTATGCATATTGAAGCCTTGCTAATTATGTAAATTTACTAGCACTACCGTCCAGTACTGCTGTGCTCCTGAATGGTGGCTCACATTTGCAGGCAGCAATAGGTGCAGCGACATCCATCATTCGTGCATCACTCATTTTGGACAATACACACCTTGCTGCAAGGAAAAGTAGCCACAATATAGCTTTCTAACAATTATTGGCAATTAGTTTGAGAAAGGCGTTTCCAACCACACCAGGCTAGACCGGCATTGCTTTGCAGCATGCTCTACACCGGGAACGTAACTCCTTGCCCCCGAACCCAACATGTCTGTTTACCTGGCATAGGACAATGTGCAGACAATGCTCACCACCCCCCCCCCAACACATGCACCAATATATTCCTGGCTACCGGCACTGGTCCTTGTTACAAGAAATAGAAGTACGGATCCTTGGTCTCGATGTTCGCCAATCCAGAACAAGATCAAATTGGCTAGGCAAAATAAAGAAGACACCAATGTCAACCTTCCACCTGATATGAAGGATTGCATCTAAATGTGGAGAAGATTGTACCGAAATAGCCAGTAATGCTGTTTGGTCTGTACTCCAGCCACATATTATTTATCAGGCTCAGCTTTACTGGCCCTCACTGAAGCAGACGGACCAGATTGAGATCATTATTCAGAACGTGATGAGGGCAATAGCTGCTCTCCCTCTGTTCGCTCAAGAACATGCCCAGGTGAACACCACGGCAGCATTGCTAATTCAATGTGAATGAGCATTTGAATTAAAGAGGTTGCATGTTGCAGTCACTTCCGATTGCTTGGGTGCAAGAACAGACTTAAGGCCATGGCACGGCTGTACACTGATGTTCCTTTGGACCAATGTATTTTGTACAGACGCTGCTATTACAAGAGATGGAAGCATAGTATCAGTCAGCCTTAAGTACTTCCCTCTTTATAAAAATAAGGAATCTACAATGGATGTCTGCAACTCTACTTGAGCTTCATACCATACATGACAAGAGTCTGCAGAACGGGGCTGGTACACGGTAAAGTCACACATGACACCAATGAGGCAGCCTCATTTTTATCAAACTTCACCCAAATACAGACACACCAATTCCTTGAGTGCCATTTAGCAGCTGAAGCAAGACAGTAAAGCCACATAGCTTTGTCAGAAGATACACAAGCTTCACAACTACTTACTTTTAATGCTTGCTTACACTAGGTACAGGGACACATCTCTGGCCTTTTCAATGCCATGGCAGATAACAAAGAACACAACAACATCAAGAACATGTATCTACCCGCACCTCTTGTGCCAGGCTCACTTACCGTCTTTCTACCCCGAAAAGTTTGCTCTGATGCGACACATGCTTTTACGCTCAAGTTTGACAGCCATTGCTGCATCAATTTTGCAAGCACTGTCAAGGACGCAGTATTCTTAACTGCAATTTATTATCAGGAAATACGTAATTTTAATAATGTGAGCACAGGCATCTTGACTCACTTATTATGAATGGAAAGAAATGTCACTGCTGCCTGAATGAAAAGAGTTTTCTTCTGCAGTTGTAGAGAGTCAGTGTAGCTTCATGCAATACTGTTTCACAGCAAGTTTGTACAAAGTATCATTACAGGCAGGGAATTATAGGCCTAATTGTGCTTTTCACTTGCTCTGAATGTGACCTTAAACAAAGCATTGTGTGTAAAAAGGGCAAATGTTCTTTGATATGAAGCATCTATCAGCGACTAGGATTTTGCCTTTTGAGACTTTTTAGCATCCATGGGGAAGAGATTAAATTGCCAGTGTATCTCTATAAGTCATGCCTCTAAAGATGCACATGGCGTTTAGGAAGGTAAATTTTTTTGAACCAGGGAGGGACGTACGGAAATAACTTTAATGAGAAAAGGATCTGCAAGGTTTCCAGCCCAGGCTCAGGCCACCCGGGCATTATGTGCGGTGAGGCATAGCCTTTCCACTGCTGCCCGAGCCCACTGGATAGCCCATAGTTGGTTGTGTAGTTCCGAGCTAGTCAAAGCGCTTAGCTATCGCTCCTCGAGAAGGTCCTGTTCTATCTTGTCCTCTAGATATATCGATCTGATCTGTGTGCACTTCCATGAGATCTGTGCATTGTCTGCGGGTTCGTGCTTGCAGAGCTTGCAGCTCGCGTCTGGGTATTGTGTTGAATTTACTCTGTCTAAATGTACTGGGTTTCGGAATGTTCTGGTTTGCAACCTCCTCCAATCTGTTTCTTGAAACCTGTCGAGTTGTTTGCGGGGTTGTGGGTATGTTTCTCCTCGTTTCGTATAGTGTGTCAGTATGTCGTGGTACGTGACCAGTCTGTCCCTGTTGTCTCGTATCGCTACTTCGTTCTCGTTGCCTTCCCGCAGTCCTTCCCCTTTCCCCGGCGGTTGCGGGGTGTTGTGCCGTCACTGTCCGAGACGCGGTGGGTTAGTTCTCGCGCGGCTCGGTCGGCCTTCTCATTGAGGTTGGGAGGGCCATTCATGGTTACTTCTCCCATATGTACTGGGAATCATTTGAGGTATTTGGGTCATGTCAGAGAAACACAAATGTATTGTTCCAAAATGGTACAGTGTTACTCCGCTGCTAGAAAGGTGATTTAGAAGAGCTCTCTAACTCCATTGACTAAATTTTCAGAGGTGATTGCAATGGGTGATTCCCCTGTTACTCTGGTATTGCTAGTCTGGTGCTTACTGTCAGTGATATACACAGCATGCCAGTCTTGGAGCTCAACTTTCAAGAGCCAATTAAGAGGCATGTCATGGGTGATTTAATAAGCTTATTAGGCTTCTTTTTAAACAAACAATTAATTTATTCTTTATTTTTGCTGTCATTTTGATGGCCTGTCTATGCTTTTTGTTTTCAAAGGCCATATTATTTTCATAATTATGGCCTTCAATGTTTAATTGTAATATCCCTTATAATCCACAGTGATTACTCGTAAAAGAGAAATCAATATAGAACAAACAGTAGATGTGGGTAAATGTATGTGCATTGACTTGAACAGTCACCTGCAAAAGTTTAAAGTCAGGTTGCTCAATGGATTGAATAATCTCAGTTGGAAAGCAGCACTAAGTGTGTTCATATGCCCCTCACTCATCCAGTATACGTAGGTGTAACCAAATCTAGTATATGTAACCAACACACTCTCAGACTTTAGCGCAATAAGTTAATATGTTGTGTTATGCTGTTGAGTTGAGACTGTGAATGGAACGATTATTCAAATGAGTAAGCTAGAGACAACTATTGCAGTGTTTATAATTTGTGGTAATTGCAGCATGATATTGCAAAAGAACAATAAATAATGCTCCTCTCAATGTTTCTAACTATGCCTTTCGTTCATCTCTTAGTCTCTCTGAAATTAAGCAGCAGGGCATGGCACAAGCACTGCTGCTTACGTTTATAATGGAGTCATCAGTGGGTCACAGACAGAGGCAACTCCTGTCCCTTATGCACATATGTTTTGGTATTTTCAAGACTGTTCCTGTCATACCAAAGCCAAGGCTCACTGGCCCCTCATGGTATTGAAGCTTGCTCACCAATTACTCAGAGTGGATGATACATTTTCTGGATTTTGTCAGGTGCCATCTGTCTTGCCCTAATCATGGTATGAAAGGTAGGTCCTGCTGGTTCAATGCAGCTATCTTAATAAAAAAATATTATAATTTGCATGTTTCTTCTCTTGGCCACCGAAGCTTGCATCATCCAAACCAAACACAAACACTTTTCTTCCTAGGTGCACTCTTGAAAACAAAGGCTTGCAGCCACATGCAGAAGAAAGTACAAAACAATTATGCAAATTAATGCTCTGCAGTGTGCAGATTATGCAATGTGTACAGTAACTAAGGCTGCACCTCTAATGCATTAACTGTATTCAAGATTATGAAAGCTTTTTGCTAATTAAGCCATGTTCTAAAATTGGATTGCATACCCTAGCTGCATATGTGACTAAAAATGTGGTAGCTCAGTTGAAAAAGCTACAAGTGGCATTCCTGTGGGGTATGTTTGTTCACTTGAAAAGCAGATTTTACTCAGTTGGTCATATGACAAGAAATTTTGTTGTTGTGTTCTTAATACTTCATTCCTACATTGCATATTACACTACACCCTAAAGGTCCACACAGCCCACATATATCATCATTAAATTAATAAAATGTGAATACCATGTGCACATTTGTAATGTTCCTCTTCAGGCGAATATGTACGGTACTGTACCTATATGCCGCCCTCATCATTCGTCTACACGCTAATAGGAAGTTCGTTTACATAGTTGTGTGCGAGAAAAATACTAAACAGCACTTCACCGGCATGTCGTCGGCGAGCATATCTCATGAGAGCCTCTCAACTGTACGTGCCAATTCGACCGAGTCATACATACATACATACGGTGCGATTCGGCAAACATGAACGTATCTTCAGGGCCAGTATGTCAATGGATTCCTTTCTCGGGGTTATCGTTATTATTATTACCTACCGTCCATATAAACGACCTATCGGAGATAGTGTACGCGCAGCACGGCAAGGAAAGGCCCTAGCGAGTACGGCATCTCGATCCGGCCTGCCTGCTCTATCATAACATAGCATAACCGTCGGAATAAAGTGATCGCAATCGCACCTATTGTGTAACACAATAAGAAAAAAAAAAAAGCTAATGCCAACAGAGCTGCGATACGGAAGCGATCGACGTTTCACGTACCGTCAACACGCTAACTTAATTGTTGACAAAACACGATTTTACTACTAGCGCTGGCCAGACAGAAAGCGTTGTCGGCCGCATATGCCAAACTCGGTCCAAGGATGCTCGGGGCGGCCAAGCAATTGCTGACTCGGGCCCGGGCCGGGCTTGGACCTAGGAGCGTCTGGCCGGGGAACATTCATTGGCAACAGACGGGAAGTCAGCGAGTCGTGGAAAGTTCTTGCGCGAGCGAAACGCAAGCGAAATTAAAATATGTTACAATGTCCACCGTCTGCAATCGGGCAGCGCGAAGCATTGGGCCGCGCAACAGCTACGCAGTTAATCTGAACCCTCGGGCTAATCACAGGTCACATACCGAACCCCGCGTCGTAAGAATGGGCTATTTTCCCATGCCCTTCACCTGCGGGGTGCCCTCACGCAGCGAGCGTACTACCATCCAAAAGTCAATCTATTATTGCCCGGCCGGCACCGCGTACGGCGGACGTGAGGTGGCACACAACGACGGGAGCTTTGCCCAAGCCGGATTAGCAAACGTTAAGAAACTGCCGTATTGTAATAAGTCGTGGTTATCAGCGCGTCAAATGACAAGGAAGAGCTCAATCATAAACTACGCTTATCCATGCCGGCCTGGTCGCTGTGGAAGCGGATATAACACATAGCGTTACAGAAAAGTGTTCACAAACCATTAACAGCCCTGCTCGTGTATTTAATAACGTTTTCTACTCATCGTACCTTTGCGCCAGCTGTTACCAAAACTAAGATAAATCCTAACCAATTCGCCCACCTTGCTGTCTTGCTGACATAATATGACTGGTGAAAGTTATTCTAGTGCATGCACATATACCGTATTCACATGTGCATATATTGATTGTTTACTTCAGCATAAAAAAAAGAAGGATGCTCCATCTGTATAATTTCACAAAATTACATTTTCCTTCCTTTCTTTCCTTTTTTTTTACTGTTGCAGTGGGTTGAGTACAATATGTACAAATAAAATATGTCACTTTCGCACTACTCCATCACTTAGGAACAGCAAATCAGCAATCAGGATGACAGATATATTTATTTTCTTATTAATTTTTTGAAATTTGTAGTCAGTATGAGACAGCTCACACTAAGCTTGCTTGGTTTTTAACAAGCTCTTGGTCAACAACGACACATACGTTTGGGACTCGGAAATAAACTGTGCAGTGCGTCTGTCTCAGCATGCTTTAAGAATGACAAGCCAAACCTTCATCTTATGCAAGTGTGGAAACTGACAGTTTATGCAACCACACACCCATAACACGTCTACAAACCTGTCATTCTTATGCACTAGAGGTTGAAGTTTGATGTCAAAATATATGTCACTTTCATCACTCATTGATTCATGCGTGACATCTCTTCTTGTACTAATCAAGACGTGGCTAAACGATACCATCTCCTATAAAATTTTTCTTTTCACATCTGCATGCAACACTTTTTGTTGTGAATGATGCAACTGCGTAGAAGGTGGCATGCTCATAGCTTTAAAAAAATAAATTCTTGCAGTTCCAACTGGCATTCGTTCATTCCTAGAGCACAGTTTCATTTCACTTCAATGCTCAAGCAGAATGTTCTCATAAGTGCATACTACTGCCCTCCGGATGTAAATTGTGCATTTTCAAGCGAGTTTCAAAACATTCTAAATGAAGTGCATATGCTATTTTGGCATTCTACTGTGATCATTTATGGCAATTTTAATTTCTCCATTATTAACTGGACAACAGAATCTGTCACAGCTGCTCACGCTCAATGGCATATTTTCCTTCATTCCTGTCTACACTTCATGTTACCTCAACTCATTACTCTCCCAACCTGTTCATCATGTACACTGGCCAATATTCTAGATCTCATCAGAGGTAGAAAAAAATTAACATTGAAATATGCAAAGCCATCAGAACTGCCCTGGGCCTACCATCTACGGCTTTGACTACGAGACTTCTCAAGACGGGCATACACAACACCTGGCAAGAATTAGCCGAAGCTCGTAAAGCCAGTCAGTTAGAATGACTTAAGCTCATGCCCACCGGGAGATCAGTGCTGCAACGGCTGAGCTACAGTGAAACCTTTATAGGCCACCACGGACTGAAAAGAAAGAATTCCTCCAAACATCTGCAAATCCCTGTGCATAGCACCAATTGTACCACAAGGAAAGAAGACAAGCCCAAGTGGATGCCCTACGGCAAAGACACAGGCAAGGTCCAGATGCCAGATACACCGACACAGTCAAATACCCGCAAAGAAATGCTTACGCCCTGAACGTCACAGATTCTAAGGGCAGAGAGCTAGCGTCTGCCACAGTCCGTGCGCAAAATTCTGAGACTGCAGAAGAGACGGCGATCGCCCTAGCAACTACCATGTGCAGACGCAGCTGTAGTTCTTTCCGATTCTGAAGCAGCTGTCAGGAACTATGCTAAGGGTCTAGTGTCGACAGAAGCACTAAAGATATTGAAGCACGACAGCGCTTCGATCTGCTACACCTGCGTGACCTGGGTTCCTGGGCATGACGTGCTGGAGGGGAACGAATCAGCACACGCCGTGGCCCGAGGCCACACCTGCCGGGCCAACCCTTCCTACTCTCAATATGCCGGGCTGCGTCAGCAGGGGCAGAGACCGTACCCATCACCTACTCAGCGATCCTTCAATATCACAGGCTGGAACGCAGGCTGCACCCACCACCTCACCCAAAGCTCACCGAAGAAGAAAGTACCACACTCAGAAGACTACAGAGTAACACTTACACCCACGGAATACTCATGCACAGACTATACCAAATGCTACAAGGAAATACTCATGCACAGACTATGCCCAATGCTACAAAGATACCGCTGCCCAATGTGCGGCTTACCATACACCTTGGCGCACCTGATCCTCGAGTGTCCATGGCATCTAGATACAGACGCATCGCCTTCACCGAAAGAATATAACGCCAGACAAGAAAGCGAAGACCTCATTGAAACGTGAGAGGCCAAGCTCGTCTCCGAGGGCCTGGAGCAACAATGACACCTCGTCGCCAGGGCCAAGGAGGCAGCGAAGGCCAGAGGATTCCTGGAATGAGGAGACCTCCCACCTAGAGTAGAACTGGGGCTTAACCCAGGATACTGTTTCAAAAATAAATGTTTATTCCTCCTCCTCCTCATCTCGACCAGCGATCCTCTAATCTGTTCCGGCATTACTCACCTGGACGGGCTGTCTGATCATGCAGTTATAGTAGGTCTGCTTAACTTCTCTTTAACAAAAAAGAAAACACTACTAAACACATTAGGTGCTACAATAGGGCCAACATTACTCGGCATAATCGTTAATTAGCCACCTTTGCAGACACAGTCGAGCTATTGAAGAGAACTGGTTATGTTTAGAGCCACCTTTGCAAATCTTATCAAAATGTTCGTCCTTTTTCTCAGCATTAGATGCAACAAAACATTCAATAAACGCCTGCAGCACCTCATAAATAAAATGAAGCACTCTATAGAATGGCAAATAAAAAAAAAAGCCAAGACATGGCAAAGATACATATTATGTGACAAAGAATGCCAGATGCTACTAAAATCCACACGTCAACAGGTTTACAGCTATGATTTATTATGAATAACAGTGATTATGGCACGTAATAAACCCCTATTCACAGCCTGACATAATCCTAATTCTGGTGGTGATGTAGTTCCTGAGTTATAGTGTGTGCAGTTACTAAATGACATGTTTTGTTGAGTGTCCAAATGTGAAGACATCACTGCATGCCCTGACTTCCCCATGCAATCTGACATGTCTGAAATTGTTATTAGTGGGTCGGGCATTTTTACCTTACTAAACAGATTAAAAACTTCATCTACAACAGGTCACAGCAAATTTAATAACAAGCTACTCAAGAATGTGTCCCAGCTAGTGTCGCAACATACCCCCTGGGTTCATTCTTAAGACTGGTGAGTGGCTAAAGTCATCCCATTCTACAAATCCAGCGAGTGTTTGTCACCCTTTAACTACCAATGAATATTATTAACCAGTACAATTCGCAAACTTATGGAACACATTATTAATTCACAAGTCATCGACTATTTCGAAGATCCCAGTTTAACATTCAGCTACCAGCACAGGTTTTCATTTACATTACGACTTAGCATGAAACCACCACATTTACTCCATCTTTGCAGCAGCTCACCACTCTCTTGGCATCATCAAATTAAACCTAAAGCATGCTTTTGTCAACATACATAAACTTGCTTACACTACACTAATCCACACAAAGCTCGAATACGCATCGCTAATATAGCACTCTGGCAGGTAAACATTGTTGACGAGATTGCATTTGTTCAAAACTGGGCTGCTCACCTTCATATTTTCCGACTATTCATCTTACACTTCCGTGTCATCATTAAAAGCACGTACTGATTTACAAGCACTATCCCTTCGCCACAAATCAGTGCGTCTTTGCCTGCTTGACAAACTTTATAATCGTACTTCTCTTCACAATGATTTCTTTCAGTCACCACCTGTCGTATTTTCATGCCGGGATCACCACCTCATATTCAAGCGTACACCATCTCGCACGTTACAATATGCATGCTCCTTTATACCCTGCACCATCACTGAAGGGAACTGCTTTCCCTCTGATATTGCCACAGAATCTGACATTAAAATTTTACGACGTGCTACGCACTGTTAATTAGTTGCCTTTTTTATTACATTCTTGTTTAGTTGTTTTTGTGAGTTACTAATAAATACCTGTATTAATACCGTAGTTTATGTGTGCATGCATATTTTCAACATTTTATTTTGCTGTGTGCATAACTTTTGTTTTGCAATTCTTATGATTTCTTACATTCTGTTTCTTAATACCTAAACAATGTTAGCATACCTTTGTTCTGTACTTTGTCCTATTATTTGTTGTAACTATTTCTTTGTAATCTCATTTATGTTTGTACTCCCCCTGCCCCTGTTATGTGATGGGCGCAACTGATGCCTTTAAGGGCACCGTTGAGCGCTGCAACACTGCTACTTTGATGTAGCAGTGTTGTGAGGCATTTTGCTACCCTAGGTAAAGTCAAACTACTGCACTCCTCTCCACTCTAGCACCAAATTTAGGTGCACCATGTGAAGAATTTTAAGACACATTGTAAGGCATTATAGTAACTAATATGGGAAGAAAGTTGGTACACAGGTTTCCAGGCATCACTTCATTGTTCTTTCAAAAGTCAGTCATCCATAGTGCATTTGAAATTGGATATTTTACGGAATCCAACATTGTCCTTTGCCATTGGTGAAATGTAAATGTTAAAGTGGGGTGAGGAACGACTAGATGCGATGTGCCCATCTAGAGCTGCCAAATCTAAGTGGCCACTTGTTTTGCCTACAGCACAATATACCTCTGCTTGGTTGTGTTGCTGGTCAGAAATATACATACAAAATAACAGAAGGTGCTGCTGTGCCAATATATTCACAAAAGTCTTACATGATTATACAGGTGCCATCCATTAGCATCAAAACATGGCCTGCACAACAAGCACAGTATCTTCAGCGGAAATTGTAGTGTTATATCTTGCATAGAGAAATGCAGAAAAGTGTAAACAAGGTGCACTGTGCTAAAATTTGTCTTGTGAATTCCTACTGTGCCAACTGTGCAGATTGATGACATATAGTTTGATCTGGGAGCTAGCCCAATGCACATGTACACAAAGGAAAATGATTCACCTCTTAAATATGTGAAATGACGCCCAGGTAGGCACAGTAAATTTTCAACTTTGTATGCTTCAGTGTTATGCTAGAAGAAAACGTTTTTTTAGTGTGTTGCTGATTCACAATTATATACCAACTATGCATATAGGAGAAGAATCTGCAATCTTTTAGGCTGCATGTTAAAATGCCATGTATACAAACCCAGGGAAAACATGGGGAAGGCGGGAAATGGAAATTCAAGACGATGAGCAAACCGAGAACAAGATGAAAGCAGAAGCCAACGTTTCAACAAGTGGACTTGTCTTCTTCAAGGCGACATATGCTTTCCTCGCCACAGTTACAGATATTAAGAATCAATTTGGTTGATGCCCAGCCTGATACTCCGTGATTATACTGATAGATATGCATACAATTGTTTATCCTTTTTCTGTGGATTGCATTTCACCTACTAACAATTGAAAGATATCAGTCAACGTGAGATGCAAATAGTGTTGTACTTTGCAGAAGGTATGTATATATATAGATATATATATATATATATATATAGCACCAGCAATTATGTTACGACCTTTGACGAGTCATGTGACGCGCTTGACACACCATGCTCGCCGCTGGGTTGTTGTGCTTTGAGTGCCACATGTTTTTCTGAGCACAGGTTTGACCGATAAAGATTTAATGCTGTGAAGTGATGTTTCCAGTGATGTCACAACAACGCAACAATGCTCTGAAGTATATATTTATTGATTTGACAGCAAGAATTCCATAGACATTTTCTGTAGCATGAAGGAAGGAGATGCAGATATGGTAGCAGATCTGAATCATTATTATTATTATTATTATTATTATTATTATATACATAATATTACTGTATTAATCATTAATATACATCATTGTACTGTGTGGTAGTACAATATATAGTATACCACTCAACACAGTCAGTGCTCAAAGTTAGCCAGGGCTCGAGAGAGTTCGGCCTCTCTTCCATTTTCTAAGCAGGGGTTCGGCCCCGTCTTTGCAGGTCAACTGTAGCACTGCGGCACCCATTCGACAAGCACTGTAGGTGATTTTATTGCCAATAGTGCCTTGTGAGGGGAAATTCCAACTCTCCAATTTTTTGGAATATTGACTTAAATAAACAACAAATCGGTTTACTACCTCTGTCCAAGCGGCGTGATTATGAATGCCTTAAATTGTTGCATAATTCAAATAACACCCCACACTACTCATTAAAGAACAACTATCTGTCTCCTGATAATTTGAAACCTACTAGGAATAGCCACAAACTTAACCTTGCACCATTTCAACTGCATACTAACCTGTTTAAGTATAGCTTTCCTCATACAATTGAAAAATGGAACTTACTCCCAGGTGAAACTAGGTAAATTAGAAAAATCATTGTATTTACTTGATTCATGCTGCGTTTATTATACTGATTGTATCTTTTATATTGAAGTTATCATGTTTTTTAAGGCATTGAAGTTGATTTGTGCAGAAAAATATTTTGTTATATGCAATGTACAAACCCACTCCTGCGATAGCCCAATTGGACTACAGTATGTGAAAATAAAAATAAATAAATAAGTGATTAATCAGTTGATAGGGCATGAGCAAAGACAGAGCAGCAGCTATTGTCCTACTTCTGCATGCATTTCCCCAAGGCATTGCACATGACAGTCACCACCCTTAATTGCTCGACTAATTAAGATTCTTGGCACAGCTAGCATACTGTTTCATGAGTCAGTTGAGTGTGAACCTACCTGTTCGTGAATTATTGAAGGTTCACCTTGGTTTCTTAGTTTACAAATTAATTTTAATTCGTTTATTTTTGCATTACGAGTACAGTGCTATACCATGCATGTACTTTGTACACTTTTGCAGTAAGCAGGTGTGAAACCATGAAATATATTCTTGTAGTGCCCTGAGGTTCTAGGTCCTTTCGGCTCCCCTTATTACCACCGGTACCACTATAGCCGTTACCACCAGTGGTGCGGCCGGTATGTCGATCGATACCGCCGGAATGCCTTATTGAGCGATATATGTGTGAACGTGACACGCGCGGCTTGCCCGTAAATCCGTTTCACTTGCGCGTGCCGCGTCAACAGAAACACGCCGCTTTTCTTTCTTTCTTTTTCTGGTGGAAATGGGGCACAACATCGAATAAACGAAGCTTTGCACAACACGTTTACAAACGGACAAACACGAAATAACAACTACTCTGACTCATCATTAACATGTCTAATTGACAAACGATTTGGCGGCTGTCCATTGTATTTGTTAGGTTGTTAATTATGCTGGTTCTCACTGGTCAACCAAGCGAGACTGTACTAGTAATCATGCAAGCCGTTCGTTTTCTTGCATTTCGTGACTTGCTCGTCCGGCTCCTTTTGCCGACGAGAAGCAGCCTATATTTCTCGCTTTATCCCCAGCAGCAATACTCTACAAAACGAAATATTGTCCCTCCATTTAAACCCCATTCAACCAGGTTTAATGTCCTCGACATTGAGCCACAATATGTAAGGAATATCGTTTAAAGGCCGCAGGCCAGCTGATAATGGACATAAATCGGAGGGGCCGAGGGGCCAAAGAAACTAAACTGAAACATTGTTTGCCGTGAGTATTTTCTAAACAGCATGTGCCTCATATCTTAAATAAATAAATATAAAATAATCTAGACGGACATATGTTAGAACTTTGTTTTGTTTTGTCCATATTCAAACTCTTCTAGGTGGCGCCCCAACAGCTCATCGAAATGCACGCAGCGCGAATTCGAATCCACAGCGAGATTTGAGCGCGGGAAGCTGTTATGTGCCAGTATGCTGGGGTAGGCTTGACAACTCAAAATTTTCTATTTGTACTTACGAAGCAGCAGTATTTGACAGAAAAGAATAATACTTTGATGCTCTTCTCACGCCTACAAGCGATGGCGGCGTGATTAACAACACAGCGTAATGCGCAACGGTGAACGCCAACGAACTGCGTGCCGCCACCAACCAGGACGAAGCATTTTGGTAAGCTCGTATTTTATTTCTTGTTTGCAAAGTTTGTCGCAGGCAAACAATTTCTTTATTTCTAGAAGGATCGCATTTGACTTCGCTATCGTGAGTCTCACGCCGTGAACAACGGCTTCTGCGATATCCAGAACGTATTGATGTGCTCAGTGCGCATGCATGATGTAAGACGATAGAATAAGCAGAACTGTGTAACCTCTATATCGTACAAGGGGGAGAAGGCGCGAAGATTATATGTCACTTGAATAAAAAGGACACATCTCGTTTGTACGCGTCCTTTTGTTTTAGTTACTGTATATTTTGGTAATGTATCGTCATATGGGTTTACCAGCCATGGCCGGACTTGGTGCTCTCGTTCTCGCGTGCAAATGTGCCAGTTGGCTGAGGTGGCACTGTGAACAGCGCCAGACAGGGCGCGATTCCCCCGGTTCTTGAGCCCCTGGCCAAAAACTTATTTCTGGTATAGGAAAAATTTTCACAGCTGTGCACTGTACCCACCGTGGTTGCTTAGGGGTTATGGTGTTGGGCTGCTAAGCACGAGGTCGTGGGATCGATTCCCGGCCACGGCGGCCGCATTTTGATGGGGGCAGAATGCAGAAACACCCGTGTACTTTGATTTAGGTGCACGTTAAAGAACCTCAGGTGGTCAAAATTATTTCGGAGTCCCCCCACTATGGCGTGCCTCATAATCAGATTGTAGTTTTGGCAAGTAAAACTCCATGATCTATTTTTTTACCTCCGCACTATGTGTTTTGAAATGTTCTCCCTTGTTTAAGCGTGTTGGTACAAGCCTTTACCGTAGTTTGAGATCGTAGCGCCTTTCCTCTAAGTTGTAGTGATTAGATGTCATTGGAAATGTGTAAGGTTGGAAATGCTTGTTTTCATCCTTCACATTCTAGAATACAAATTTATACTAGGGTAATTAAAACTTGCAAAATGCAGTGTGAAACTTCATACTAAACTTTATTTATTCAAAGAAAATAAACAATATTTTCAATGTCCCTTTATAATAGCATCATTGTGCACTGTGGAGATGAACTGGTTCGAAGGCACAAACTGACTGAATGGATTCTTGTCTTGCTTTAGCATAACTCAGTTTGAGTATGGAAGAAAAAGTACAGGTGACAGGATGAGCACTAACTTCTAACTGGTCTTATTCCACGACCCTACTGCACATTATATGCGCTGCTCATAGCACACATGAGAAAAACAACTGAAACAACAACCTTACAAGAAGCAGACGGCTGCAGTTCACTGAAAACGTGCCGACCAACTTAGAAAGTAAAGTTCCTTGCCTGATAAAGATAAGGAGGGTGTACTCACGCACACCCTAACGTATTTGGCAATGGCATTAGCCTGATCAGTAATCTCGCGCATCAGTTGAATGTTACTGCATCCTATGATGACACATTCTTTAAAAAAACTAGTTTGCATCCACAAGTCTTGCAATGCATCGCAAGGGGCCTACTTCGTTAACTTTTATGAAGGTTGTAACTATGCTCGCCCAAGCAATCGTTGATACTGCATCAGAACGGCAAGTTGGGCCAGTTGGTTGGGATTCATACTAAGGTTTGTTACAGCGCAACCTAAGACAAGGACAACAGAAGGTACAAAACAGCGCCGTGTCGTCATTTTGTACCTTCTGTTGTCCTTGTCTTAGGTTGCGCTGTAACTAACCTTATTATGAATCATTGATATCCCTTCCCGTCTGTCTAATGTAGACGCCCTTGCACAACAAGGGAAACTTGTATACCATAGCTCAAGTGCAATTAACATGCCCGTTCATGTCTTTTTTCCAACCAGTGTGTCAAAACAGATATAAAATACTCGCAAATATGCAATGACCACTACGTCACTTCACATTTATTCTGCAATATTCTGCTATCTCAACTGCAGGTTGCCAAGAATGAAAAATTACCAGAGTGCGCTACTCGAATGGTGTTCACTGTATCTGATGAGTGTCTTGATTTACCTAATCGATGAGATGTCAGTGAAAAGCTTTGTATGATGGTTACAAATGGCCGGTAACAGCATTTAAGACAGCCTAGGATTTGTGAAGGCACGAGAATGAAAGCCCGTGAAATAAATAAAAGGTGAAAATAAACTGCCCTTACCATGACAATGCTTCTGCGCACTATTGCATCAATCTTTACAAAAACTTTGTCAAATAGGTGCACTGGGAAAGAGCAGCTGCAGTTTTTTCTCGACATGTCAGCAGTTTTTGGCGTGCAAGTACAATCCCTACCAAATGCGAAGTAGCGCGATCTTGGTAACAGTTCGCTTTGCGAACCTTTACAAGACTGTGCCCCAGGTTTGCACATTCATAATATATGCAGTGCACTGATGACACTGTTTCTGTCTGAGACCACTTATATTACTGATGCGGAGCGCATTGTCACGTGAATTTGTAAAGAAAAATTCGCTTGTTTGTTTGTTTTTTTTTGTCGGAAAAAAAAAGACCACACATGAACTAGGTCGTAACGCTGTTATCGGTCATTTCTCGGCGTATTCCATAACCTTTGCATTGGCACCATATTCGATAAGTAAGGAAATAAACATTCATTACAAGTACATATTAATTGCTTGTTCACAATGGAAAAAAAAACTTGAGTAGCACAAACATAAACCTATCAACATAGAGTGGGTGATGTTCACGGAAAGCACTCAATTTTTTTCTTGGCCACAGTTAGTTGTCATATCCAGTATGTAATTTAGTGGTGGTTTCCGAGAAACCTGTACAGGTCTCCTTCGTAGCTTCATGCTAAAGTAGGGTGGGTGAAAATTTTTCCTGTCATGAATTTTACTTGCCTTGCAGGCTTCCACAGAACTGATCTGCCATAATCAAATAGTGCTCTGTAAAGTAAAATAAGGAACACCTTTTCTTCATATACCTGTATTTCACTCATTGACCTCTACCAAGCTACTCATGTAAACATGTATTTACTGCTCGAAAACGGGCAATTCATGCTCCAGTGTGTCAAATTTGCCACCTCCCAGAGCTGCTCCAAAACTTCTTTGACTGCTTCCATCCCTGTATGAGTGGCCCATATAATGTTTAATGAAATTATCACTGGCATCCCAGAAACTTCAACATGTAACATCCGCCTGCCAAAGTGCCTACATCTCAACATTTTGGTTAGAACTGATCACTTTATTTGCTGCAGGACTGAAGCTGTCTTGATATCTACAATACATTGGACACTACATGCAGGATTATGAATGGATACCTGAACACTGCTTGAAGGAGCAAGCTCTACAGCATCACTTATGCTCCTTTCCATGGGTTGGCAAGAGGAACCGTGGCACGCAACTCTACAGGCACCTGTGCTCTTCACTACCTTCGGAGGAGAGATGCATTGGTATGCTGTACATATATTTGACTGTGGGTTCCAGCTGCATCTCTTGCATTGTCATTCGATGTGCAGGTAGAGGAGTTACCTATTGGGCGCACATGTTGGTTAACGATACAAAAAGGAAGGTGCTTCTTTGAACACCGATGACCCTGTCCTCCACTTATTTATTTTAATTTTCTTGTAACCTTATTTTTGCTGATTATATAAAGGTCGCAGGCAATTAAGCCAAGAAAAGCGTTGGTGTAATTAGCTGTGGTTGAAATTGAAATGTAGAAAATATTGAAAGAAAGTCATGAAAGCAGACGAAAGGACCTTGTCTGTGGTGGTGACTGAACCCACAACCTTTGCAGTACACACGCGATGCACTACCAATTGTGCTAACTTGGGTATTTATGGTATTTATGCCCTGGGAGTGTTAGCCAGCGCCATTTAGAGCCATGGTGGGCAGATGTGGAACATCTTTTTTTGCACAATGGTGTCGCGTAACACCTGAACTGAAGAGAGCAGGCATGTGGTTAATAAACCCATGCATGCTACCTAAAGGCATCAAAGCTATGAGGTTTCAAACCCTCGCATGAATGAATGAGAAGGAAAACGGGCTTCATTTTTTTAAAATCACGACCATATGAAGCCAAGAAAAGCATAGGGGTAACTAGCTGTGGTTGAAACTGAAATGTTGAATTGGCTCTGCGGCCATCTATCAAATTTCACCGCAATGCATTATCATAACTCAATGGGCAGCACGTTTAAAAATTATAATTCAGAAGACTGCCAGAATTTCAACAAATGAGCAGTTAGCAAGAATGATAGTGTATGCCCTTCTAATATTCTTCGTATTTATGGCACTTATTCGTAACTTTTCCGCTGTGTTATATCAGTGTTTTAATTCGGACCAAAACTGTGCTATAATGTAGCAATGAGGTTATGGTCTAGTGGCGTAAATGTGCATGTTAATAAGAGGGCAAATCGCCTTAACATTAACTGACAGTTGTTTAAACTTGGGCAGCCTTCCGAAATATACTTTTTTTGAAGTTGCTGTCCATTGAGTTACACTGGTGCACTGTGTCATGCGAGCTACCGCAACGAGATGGCGCTATGTACACGGTCATGTAAGATGCGGAACAACGCCTCTGGGAGAGCGGACCAGACCGTGTAAGCCGAGCCGGCATGTAGCCGTGCTTGTTTTGCATACACAACCTAGTAAACAGTTCCAGTTAACACTTACGTTTTGTCAATCACGTATGCTCGTCACCCGACCATGACATGGAGGCAACGGTGGGATACTCGACAACGCTGTGAGAAATGCACCACGCAAGTAGAAGTCTACATCACAGCGCACTGCGGTGAATACGAAACTTTGCTACCCATGGCTTCACCTACAGTGTCCACAGCCCAGCACGCAGCTCCACTAAACTCGTTCGTCGTCAAACTGCCGGAAAAACTTGATTTTCGGCAGCTTGAGGAGTAGAAACGGTGGCTCACAAGAAGGGAGGGCTATAGAGCTATCTCCAGACTAGAGACGACGACGAGACGCAGGTGAACACACTCATTTATGCCATGGGTCATGAAGCCAAAGACGTCCTAGCCTTGCTCAGGCTCTGTGATGCTGAGAAACTCGACTACAACACAGTAATGCAACTGTTCATAAAAAATTTCCTGACACGGATGAACATGATATACGAGTGTGCAAAGTTCAACAGCCAGAAGCAAGACGTGCATGAGACAGCCGATATGTTCATCACCGAACTCTTCAGGCTAGCTGAAGCCTCTGAGTACAGTGCCCTGAAAGAGGAACTGATCTGTGATAGACTCGTGGTCGGTCCCACAGACACGTAGGTGAGAAGCTGCAACTTAATGCTGAGCTTACTCTGGAAGCCGCTGTCAACGCTGCTCGCAACATGGCGGCAACAATCAAACAGCAGCAAAAGGACCTACGGCCACAGCTACAATCACTTGAAGCTGTAGACACCATGCACAGCTTCTCGAAGAGCAAAGGAAAGTCAAATAATTCTCGTAAAAACCAGCGTGACCAAACTGCGCTGACATGCAAGTGGTATGGCTCAACAAGACACCTATGGTTCACCATCACACACTATGTGCACGGCGAATGGCAAAACATGCAGTGCCTGCAGTAAAAAGGAACACAGCTGCCATATGCTTTTCCGCTTCCAAAAAGCAGAACAAAATGCACATACCAAGCTGTTTTGGAAGAGGTTTACTTGGACAATTAACTGACCAACAGGATCCTGGGCCATGAAAAATCAATGTGATGGTCAATGGCTTCACGGTAGACACTGGTGCAGATGTGACTGCCATGCCAACAAGCCTCTACGACGAACAAGTCACGGGAAACCTGAAGCAAGCAAAAGAACAGCTGCTCGGACCCGGCAGGACCAAAAAAAGCAACGGTTAGACTGCTACCGTGTGCTGAAATGGCTGGTTGTGTCAAGAACAAATTTATGTAATAGACAAGCTGCATGACGCACTTTTTGACGTCACCCCGCAATCAAATCCTTCAATGTCCAACCAAGTCTCCTAGAAGTAGCGGAGTCAAAAGGCAAGGTCAGCGACCCAGCCAACATTTTATGCCACTACCTCTACCTGGCTACAGACCTGAGCCTACCTTCTCAGGACCGATTACAATATATCGCTACTCCCTGATGCCAAGCGGTGTGCTATTATGTACTCGGGGCGAGTACCTCTGCCCATGTTGCCGAGTGTCCAAATGTGAGTTGGAGAGAACGGAGAGCCTGGGCGTCATCATAAAGGTCGAAGAAACCACAGAGTGGCATGCACCTATGGTAGTGGCTAAAAATAAAGGAGGCGAGCTTCAAATCTGCAGTGACTTTGGAGGGTTAAAATAGAACATTCTGTGAGAATGAGTCTTAGTGCCCACCATCAATGATTTCCTGGCCAAACTCACCGGAGCTGCCTGGTTTAGCAAACTTGATGCTATAGCCGGATATTGGTTACTGGTTACCTGAGTCCCAGAGGTACAACACTTTCCTGATGCCACTTGGCCATTTTAAGTTCCTGTGATTGTCCTTCAGAATTTCCACAGCAACTGAATTTTTCCACTGGGAAATGCTAAGACTGCTAGAAGGCCTGGACGGCCAAGCATGTCTGCAAGACGACATAATAGTGTTTGGCCGCACGAAGACAGAACATGATGCACGACTGCACAAAGTACTTCAGCACCTGCAAGAAGCTGGCATCACCCTAAACGCAGGAAAGTGTGTACTACACCAGCAGTAAAAAATCGGGCCCCTTGGTTAACCCCCTTCTCGTTCATTACATAACGAGGGTCTCGAATCTGGCAACATTGGTGCCTTCAGGTACTACGTGTGGGTTTATTGACCAATTGCCTTCACCCAAAAAGATCACATACTCGTGATGCCTGCGACAGAAAGGATGCTCTACATATCGCCAAGGTTTGTGAGTGGTGGCACTGGCTAACAATCCCAGGGTTAGTTCTAGTAGTAACATAAATACCCCAGAAAATAGATAGGAAGACGGTGCTGTGTTAGCTCGATCGGTAGAGCATCACACACGTAATGCGTAGATGTGGAATCGTTCCCCACCTGCGGGAAGTTGTTTCTTCATCCACTTTCAGTTCCGTTAAGTTATAATTTCTTTATTTCAATTAGTAAGTACAAGTAATTTTTCCTGTGTTGTCCTTGGTGCCTTTGTTTGTTGGCGTCTTATGATTAATAAAAATCGGGCCCCTCGGTTAACCTGCTTTCTTCTCGTTCATTACATAACAAGGGTCTCGATTCCAGCAACATTGATGCCTTCAGTTGGCATGTGGGGCTTTATTGACCAGTTGCCTTCACCCAAAAAGATCACGTACTTGTGATGCCTGCAGCAGAAAGGATGTTCCACATCCACCGCGTGTGTGCCATGTTTTCTAAGAAAGCAGGAACTATTCATATAATCTCTCTGGAAGTTCATAAAAGAGGGGGAGGGAGGAAAGATTGCAAAGAAGGGAACAGGGTCAAACAAATTGAGGTGTAGCAACCTGTGTAAACCGAAAGCAAAAAACATTCATACACATACTTGTGAGAAATAGAAAAAAAAAGAATAATTACACGTCATTCTTTGATATTAAAAGAGCTTCTGATATCAGTTGTGAATTCATGTTTCTACTTCTGCCAAGAATATATTTCAAGTTGTGGATGACAAGTGCATGTGTTACAATGCTCACCTACATTGGTCTTACTTTGTTTTTATATTCTGCAAATGTTCTCTTGCCCTTTCATCAGTGCAGCGTCCAATTTGGCTTGTGTAGAGCTTACCAGAAGTAAGAGGTTATTTGGTAAACCATTCCAATGGCACAATTCATGAACGGTGTTGCATGCCTTTTGTTAAAAGCAGCTGTATTTTTACACTCAAGCGTGGGAAAAAAAGCTTAGATGGCTTCTTCGGAACCAGCAGCACGAATGGGGCCCCATATTTGTCATTAACCTTCTTCAGTGAGTGCAACTGCTGTGCTCATGAGGCAGTGCCTCTGGCTGCTTCAAACTGCGCACTGTTACCTTTGCTGCTTTCCACTCCTGAAGTTTTCGCAGTAGGGATTCTGAGATTCCGATGATGAGAGTGAGGGAGGCCAGCTGTTATGAACATGCCAACGTGAGCACAAAATCTATTGCGCCTTGTGTTAATACACATTTTTAGAGCCTATTCAAGGCACATTGGGCAATTGTGGGCTTAACATGGATTTAGGCTGGTTCATACAGTAGCTAACCTTTCTTTGCTCTTAGTTGGTAACTTCATGAAACATGCGTTAGGGTGAGCATCAAATGTTTACCTAAGATATGCAGCATATTGTCAATGGGTTAATGAAGTTGAGTCTGACGAAGTCTTGTCCGGTTAGGAAGAGTCAAGGGAAAAAACAGAACTGACACCGACCAAGGTGAAAAATTATTTAAAGACACGTGGGAGCCTTGCTTACAATGCTTTCACCATGCGTGTCTCATGTGTAAAGGTTAGTCCTTTTCCGTGCCCATTAAAGACATTTCAAATGTTATCTACCGTATTCTCATGTGTCATATTAGAGTTAGGTTGTAAAAGAATCAAGATATCGATGTATGTAAAAACACTTAGAACCACGGCGTTGTCAAATATCTAGTGATGTAATGTCACAAAGCACAGGAGCATTGCGATTATCACATCTCAAAACCCCTACTGCAAAAGCTTAAATTCCAAATGCAATGAAATTTCACTTTGGCTATATTGGTAATAAATTAGTAGTAAATACTACTGTAGTCATCTTGGCAAAGCTGCGGGGCTGGTATCTAATTTTCTTTTTGATATTCTTTTAATACTGTATTAGCAGACGACACATGAACCTGGTGGTTAGTGGCTATGACGAGAGTCCACATCGCCTCCAGGTTTTTATCACTGCAGGCAGCTGCAGGTGGTCCCTTATCTCGTAGGCCACACTGAGGTGCCCTGCCATCTGAGTCATGCCTCACTGCCAGTTACTGGTAATTGTAGCATTCATTTCAGTCTCGGTATCAAGATTGCTAGAATGCTGTTTTGTATTTACACTGTTTGAATCATTTTTTTATGCAGCCCTAACTTTTGTTGTGGTTGGGCTTTAAGGGCTGTAAAACAGCAAAAGCCAGCAGTGCGCACACTTTAAAGCAGCTGAAGCAGCTGGAAGTACTGCCTCATGAGCACCAAGTGATGCACTCACTGCAGAAGGTTGCTGACAAGCATGGGCTCTGAGTTGGGCTGTTTGGTGTTGCGCTGCCAAGCCTGATGGTGGATAATCAAATTGTAGCTGTGGCAGCTGCATTTTGATAGGTGTGAAATGCAAAAATGCATGTGTGTTTTGCACTGTATGCACAGTAGAGTAACCAAGGGGGTCAAAATTATTCCAGAATCCCTCGTACTTCATGCCTCATAATCATATTGTGGTTTTGGCAAATAAAACTACAGAAATTGGTTCAATATATTAGTTGGTGCCCTTTGATGTTCCAGTTCTCTAATTTTCTTGCTTATAAAAGCTCTGTTCTTGGTATAAATGATGAATTTGTTATTACAAAAGGCTAACCTTTAATCTAACTTAACTCATTAATTTCCTTTAGTGTCCCTTTTCCATGCATTAAAAGCATGGAACACTAATACATTTGCATTAATTTTTATTTGACTCGTGCTCAACAGCTAGATGCCGTAGAAGAGAACTACTACCGTGGGCTTCAAGTTGATAGGTTGCCGTATAAAAGCTTGTCTTTTCTTTTAGAGATAAAAACACCTGAGCCTAGTTTTCTGTCTTTATATAGACTATTGAGATAGGCAAACACCACTTGCATGATAGATCAGTGATTAGTTATGTGTTCAGTTTTTGCCCCCACCCCAAAAAAAGAAAGTGAACTTGTGGGATCGTTCTCCACCTGTGGCAAGTTGTTTTTTCATCCACTTTCATTTCGATTAATTTATCATTTCATTATTTCATTTATTAAGCTCAAGTAATTTCCCCTATGTTGTCCTTGGTGTTTGTTGGCTTCTTATGATATGAATAATAAAAATAGGGGCCCTCGGTTAACCACCTTTCTTCCTGCAATAACATTTTTCATGGAGGATAACAAAAGCACGCTTGACTTTCTTTAAAAAAATATGCTTCATGTAGACAGTTTCTGCGTCCTTGTCTGTTTGCAACCTAAAAACATGAAAAACAGCTAATAAAAGGCAGCAGAAAATTTTAAACGAACTGCTGATATTGCAGTAATAAAAACTCTTCACAAAGAATAGCTAATAAAAATATTTTAGAAATTTCAGTGGTTTTCTGAAAATAAAATTGGCATGGAAAAGGTTAATCTTGTATGGGGCACTAAGAACAGTAGTAAAACAAATTAGTCACCTAACGCAATCTGTGTAATGAATTGAGGATAAGTGCTCTATAAACAATTACATGTTTTCGATTAGAGATGGTGATTATTTTCCGACACATGTCGATCTTTATTTGCTAATGTGGAAAACCACAATCACTTCCCTCTCAGCTCTCTCGGGGCTCTGCAACTAACCTCATGTGCTGGAAGATAGGGAAACACCCACGGCTCATATGTTCAGCCATGTGGCTACTGTAGTTATTTGTGCAAGTTCTGGGTTCACCCACTCCCTCATTGAAACATTGATAATGATTACGATTACTAATACTCGTTTCCATCCAGGAGCCAAATCAGCTTGTAGTTGATGCTAGTCCTGTTGACAGGTCTTTATCCTTGTTTCTTCCTGCTATCATACTTCTAAGAATAAATAATCTTGCATACTATTGCTGAAAGCTGGGAGAGTTGGTTACTGGCATTAGGAAACATAGTTACTACACTATAAGATGAAACACATGAAATGCACAGGATGAGCACTACACATGAACTTGTTTTAGTACATGAGTGCGATTATATGCATGCATGAAATGCTCAAATTTGCAGCAAAATTTGACTATACGTGACATATAACATACATCACTCATTCTATTTTGCATGTACCGTACATCTTTTTCAAGTAATCAATTTTTATATTCGAGATTTCAATAGAAGGTGTGCTATTGCATTTATCGGTTTGTCTGGGAAGGCCCTTATATATCAGTGTGGAATTTTAGCCTTACATTTTCTGAGTATGTTGTGCTGTTGTATTTTGCCATGTATTGACATCTTTTACAATCTCCTGCAAGTGTTTCAGGCCTTGCTGACACGCTAACCTGCGCAGAATGCTCAGCCTGTCTTTGAGGCACCTTTGAGTGCCTTTAATGCCTTCAGCAGCAAGTGTTATACCCGTCACACGAGCATGCCAAAGGTCCTTTGAAGTTAAGGAGCATTGAGCTTTCAAAGACATTAGTTCAACGGATATATGTCGGTGCTACATGGTCTCCAGGTAGTCTCCGTTGAAGCTTTTAACAGAGACCGCAATGTATCCTTAGCGCTACCATCACCTTGAAAGTAATAAAAAAAATATGGCCCAATGCGTCTTATAATAAGTTTGTCACATTTTTTTCAGCAACATTTATTTTTCCTAATACATAGAAACATCAAAACAAAATGCACACGTAGTAAAGGCATTACTTTATCACAAACAGATGTATTTATTGTAATGATGGCCACCATGTGTACCGCTTCGTACACCACACATTGGCGTCGATTATTCATTGTTGCCTTTGCTTCAGCTGCTTTGTTTCGTTCGTTGTGGCTAGGTAGCGGTAGGTACACGTAAACGCTGTAAAAACTAAAAAACAAAAGTGACAAGGAAAGATGTGCAGAAAAAAGCCAAGGAGACTGGGATGCCTAGCAGCCACTAACCAAAGAACCAAATCGCACATGGCAACCGTGTTGTGTCGAGGTTGCTGCTGACGACAGGCCGTACCGGTGTTGCTGTACCGGCGCTTTCATGATGGAGATTGCGGGTGTCCCGAAAGTGTTTAGTACTTTAGTAACAGTATTCAGTACTTATAAGCTTGTTCTGAAGAGGTAAAAATTGAACTTCCATATCTTTAGATTATGTTTTCCACTGTCAGACGCCCTCTAGGCTTGGGAGTATTCCCTTGAGGTTTCAAAGGACGAACGCGCACTCCTTTGACTCAAAGCCCCCTTCCAGTAGGGCTCCTTTGCTGTGCCTGTGTGACAGTGCACATTCTCCCTTGAAGTAAAGAATCTTTGGTTCAAAGGACTTTGAAAGTGCCCGTGTGACTGGGGTATTATGTAGGATAGACCAGGATTTGTGGTAATGGCAGGCTGCAGGAGCATTGTGCACAGATGTAGGTGGTAACAGCATCTGGATATCTCACAAAACATTGCAAAACATGCCAAACTGTGACTGTACACATGCAGTTTGCAAATATAAGGCAGGGAAGTGCAGATTTGTATACTAGGTCTTTTCCATCCAAGAAACCAATAACTGCATTAACAAACCTTCTACAGGGGTCTTGAATAAAGAAGTTGGTTACTTGAACAATACGATGTATGACATGGGTGCATCATGAATCACATAGTTTATATGTCGTGTATTGTGAAATTTCCTGCGAATGTGTCGTTTTTATGTATGTAATCATTGTTTAGTGAGGTTGCTTGATGTCCAGCACCCATTCTCTGCATATCATGTTGGTATTTTGTTTTGTCTTAGAACTGTAATTATGTTTCATAAAACCTTACATTGCTAAAATTAGACTTTGGGGCAGTTTGGTCTTTTCATCCACATTCTTGTTTTTGTCATTTCCCTTGCCATGCAAGCATTTTTCTGGAGCACTTGCAGTATTTCGTCATGCTCTTGCGTTTACAAGCCAGATGTCTGTCTGTGAACAGCTCAAACCACTTGTAGCATGCAAATCTGATGCATCCTCAATAGAACTCCATAGTGAATGTATTGCTAAAAATATTTTTCAGGGGATGAAGCACTTCTATAACTACAGAGTTTTGCAGCAATAAAGAAGCAGAATGCTTGCATCTGTGTAATCTATATATAATATTTTCTTTGTATCTTTTATCTGACTGTCTGTCAGCATGGTAACATTGCATATTATCTTCTTAACATTCATGAGTTCCAAATAGCTACTATAATCTTTTTGTCCTCATATTTTCTGCAATATCCTTCACCGGAAGGACAACTAGCAGTTCACTTGATTTACCACTTACAGGCAACAAATTAATCATAATAGTAGTGTCATGCCTATTGCTTAAAAGCTCCTAAACGATTTTGCACATCTGAAAGTTCCTTGAATTCATGCAAGCAGGTGCTGCTTATATGATGGCTGAATGCTCATGTGATTGGTTTTTAGGCCAATGTGAAAGAAAAACGCCAGTACCTATGTGTTGCTTTATGATGTTGACCTGTATTTATTATTACGTTGGTGAACTGTGTGTGCACTCTGAAGATATGCACATTACTGCTGGTGTTTTGTATAATCTGTGTATAATACAACAACATATATTATCAAGAACACATTCATTTTATTAGTTTTTGTAATATGTTGTCATGATTTCCTTTCATTGTCAGTGCTGCAAGGCGTCCTAATACCTAATTAAAGAGCTTCTGCAGACATAAAGAGTTGATTCAAAATTTCAGAAGCTTTTAATCACTGCAGCTATAGGTTTTTTTAATATAAGCTTTCTTCACTACAAAATGGGGGTTCCTAAATTGGTTATTTGCGCCTATAAACCACCCGAGCTGGATGAAAATACTTTTCAGAAATTGCTCGAAGGTCTATTATACTTAAGTCAGAATAAGAAGATACTCTTTGCAGATAAAAAACATTAATGGTCTATCTCACATAATGAAACATTCTGGAAGGCCTTGTGGTCATTCGTAGAAACACTTGTTTGTAGCTTTGTCAGTGCCGTGATGTTTCAACCTTAGCCTACAAGATAACGATACTCACACCATGTGAAATTTTCGCGAAGTAGTCTGTTTGTGCATTCTGCGACTTAAAAGGAAGAGGTCTGGACACTGACCAAAATGGTTTAAAGTACTTATTTGAATTTTTGAAGTTATTTGAATTTATTTGAATTTGAAAATGTAAAAACTATTTTAAACATTTTGGTCGGTGTCTGGACCTCTTCCTTTTAGTATGCATCATCCCGACCAGACGGGCTTTCGTCATACTCTCCACTTCATCCAGTCTGCAACTGTACAATGGGCTGTAATTTTTCCTAAAATCTGAGGTGGCCAAGATGCACTTGGAGTGGTAGCATTTAATGGCCCAGCACTGTTGAATAATTGGGGATGCTATGTTTAAATATTCATGTGGTGTCTGTTTGCAATACAATAGTACATAATCTATTTTGTTTGGTTTTCCAGAATGCTCCCCATCATGCACTGCCATCTCAACAGTACCATGGCTTTTTGTGTGGATTCCTTCCCTTTTGAAGGCCACCACTGTTTGCACAGCATCACAGCCTGCCTGCCTTGATCTTGCGGAAGAAGAAAATACAAAATGCCTATTTTTTGAAATGCATGCATGGCTTCATGCAACACCACCTGTCGTCGGGGTGTTAAGGCTTTTTGCAGAGAAAATGTAATGACGCCTTATGTGTGCCCTGGTGGCAAAGTGTTTGCCTCTTTGCCTGTGTAAAAATTTCACACTTATGGATACTGTTAAAGGTTCCTGTATCATATTTTCTTTCACATCCTAAGAAATTTTTGTTTCATTATAAAACTAAAAATTATAGTTGAATTGCTGCTTTGTGTGATATGCAATATTCAGCTGAAGGTGATCAGCAGAGGTCGAACAAGTGTTATGTCAGGTGGAGAAATTTTTTTGAGAAGTGGACTTCTTCGTTAGGGTAACAACCGTTTTCCTTGGCAGTATTTATATAGTTCACGTTTCTCCACTCCATGGATATCCAGCAAAATGAGTGAGTGCATAGAGAAGGTGAGGTAAGTTTAAATGCTCACCATGGGGGTTTAGTTGGGGTAGCAAGGTGTGTAGAAGTATGGGAGTTTGGCAGGTTGCTGGCACCAATTTCTATGAGTGATCTTGTTGTTTGTGTCTATGTCAGTTATATAATGCGAGGCGTCTTCTGACGCCAGAAATTTTGAAAAAAAAAAACTTATATTTGTGGAAATTCAGTATGTGCCCCTGGGGCTACTACGAGCACTTGGGGCCACTGGGTAGATGCAGCTCTCCAATGAACTTTTTTGACACAAACTTGTGTATGTACACTGGGTGTGTGCCACTGCACATGTGCCACTCTTTAATGAACCTCTTTGATGCTGACTTAGGTCATGGGGCATCACAACACAAACCTATGTAGCGACATCTGTGTATGCAAGTGTGAGCTGGAATTGTCTGCTTGGATTTTCTTTCCCTGATGACTAGTCCCCTTGTTGAATTAACTTCAGCCTGAGATATCACCTGTTTGTCTACTGTTATCACATTATGCCCATTTTGCTGTGAACTTGTCATGTTTTCTAGCTGGCAAGCTTGAATTTCAGGTGCTGCACGCTAAGGAAATTGATTCAGAGTGGGTGGTACCACTTCTGCTTTTTCTTCGCAGCTGTGTGTTACATGAGAGAATAAGTTGTACGTAGATGTCTATTAGAAATAGCATAGGTATTCAAAGGTACTTTCATTATGTTCTAGGTCATTGGTGCTGTCTGGCCTCCTTTGCATCATTTTTTGTAGCATGCTTTTTACATGCAAAAACAAATGTGGCCTGTTCTAATGCATGCAAGGACTGCCCAATAGCTCATGATGTTTTGAGCCGCTGAATTTCAGTCTTGGCTGCACTTGTGGATTTTCAACTGTACTGAAGCTTGCAATATGCTTGAATTTCCTGTCAAACTGGTTTGCTTGTTTGTATCCAATTTATTGAATTATTTCACTTTCATTATGCTAATAGTCATTGATTGTACTATCATGCTGGCACATTTGATTCTGGAACTGCAATAAATTTCCAGACATTTTATTGCTTTGTCATGGTTTTTGCACTCGTCAGACACAATCTACTAAACACACACACAAAAAGAACTCCCTTCAACCTCGTAAAATTCCCAAAAAGTGCATAATAAACTCCCAGACCTACCTGTAAAAGCCCTAATAAGGAGCTAAAATGCACTCCCAAAACATTTGTTTAAAACTCCCTTAGTAAAACAGCTCCCTAAAGCTGTAAAAATTCACTCCCAAGCATTCTCGTATATGTTCCCATAAAAAGCAAAAATCGAACTCTCAAAACTATCCATAAGTGCTCCCTTAAGCAGAGCTCCCAAAATATGGGAACGGTTGCTCCCAGGTTTACACCTAAGCACTCCTACAAGGAGGTAAAATAATTTCCCAAAGGTATCCTTCAAAACGCCCTTAAGAAGCCAAACGTTTCCGAAAATATGTACGTAAGAACTCCCATCGCTTCTCCTATAAATTCCCATAAGAAGCAAAATAAAATACCCATGTCAACTTGTAAAAGCTCCCAAAGCTCCTCATAAGAACTTCCATAGTTCTGGTGTTCAAAAGAGGAATGAAAAACTCCCAACGTTCCCCATATAGACTCCTGCAACCACTCGGGGGTTGGTGTTCAAAGGAGAATTAAAAACCTCCCATAATTCTCCATATAGACTCCTGCAACCACTCAGGGGTTGGTGTTCAAAGGAGAATTGAAAAACTCCCATAATTCCCCATAACACCACCAAACACAAGGGTGTGAAAAAAAACTCCGTTCGAATGGAGGATATTGTCCTCCCTTAAGGGCTGAAGTTATGCAACGAGGCCAAAACTCCCTAAAAGGGTCAAACCTGTTTACAGTGTAGATGCGTCTCAGCTAGTGTTCGCGCAGGAGAAAATTCAAGAGCACAGGACTAACTTGGACGTGTCCTTTGTACTTGCATGCGAATGGTTCCTTCCAGTAATTTCCAGTATTGTTTGCGCAGAAAAATTTTCACCTCATCCGTTCCGTGTTGAGGGTCGTTACAAAAGCCACACTGGCGGAAGGGGGCGCACCCGTTCCTTTACGCATTCAGGAAGCCGTAATGTCTCGTAAATATATACACGCTTGAACAGCCTAAATATAGTTGATGACCTTAGCTTCAAACCGCGACCGTCCCCCTTTTCAACCCCCCTGTGAAACTGATATATATATATATATATATATATATATATATATATATATATATATATATTGTGTGTGTAAAAATAGAAAAAAAAACGTAGTCTATGGCCACAAGTGGGCATCCTTGTGGTCATTGACTAAATTGTGCTTTTGTATGACAACCTCGCCAGGCGGCGAAGTTCTCTTGCAGCCGCAGACAATCGCTTGGCAAGTTTCTCGCGTTTAGAGGTGTGCGCCAACATAAGTGTACTGGGCTGTGTAATGCTCAGTAATAAATATGTATGAGTGGGAGATCATGGCACTATTCTGGCATTGTTTGCCGATTGTGATCGACGCATGTCTTCTTTTTTCCTCAAGCGTGAAAATTCCTACTTCCTCGTGTAGAGACAAAAACGCCCTTTGCTTATACGTAATATTGGGCATAGTATTAAGCTTATGAACACTGAAATTAAGATACATTGCGCAGCAAGTGATCGCTAATTGCTCGGTGGGCGGTCAGCGTTGCTTCAATATATTTAAGCTGCCTATTGTAAAGGAAAAGCATCTCCTAAAATATAGGAACCGAACGATTTTCTTGGCCACACGGATTTTATCTTGCGAGCGAACTTAGAATAAGCTAGAATGTGAATAACTGTTCAGGATTACAGTACAAAATGAAAACACTGGACCGGATGTAACGAAGCAGCGACTAAGCGCACGAAAGTAAATGAACACGAAGCTGCTGCGCCTTTTGCTACAGAAGCAAAAAGCAATGCTAGTTTTGACCGCTTACTTATGTTAATTCATGTTGTTTGGTATTATAGTCCACTTTTCGATTTTTGCATACTGGCATATTCTTAGGAGCTGTTGAACGTTGCGCAAGTTAGCTATACATATATGATGGTTCCCTTGCAATCATGGATATATGCGTGGCTATCACGGTTACTGTAGAAGAGAATTTTCCTTGCCGGTTGCCGGAGATAATCAATAGCCATGAATATACCACAAAGTCCTTCAATTGCATGTCCATATGAGCCATGTAACCGTGCAATATTTTCTATTTAGTCGTAAGCTCCCTGCTTGAAAGGAAACCAAGTAAGCGTGAATGTCGGCCGCGCTCACTAACAATCAGCGTTGGAATCACGATGTGCTTTATATTTTCTAGCACTTTTGATCGCTCGCACAGGAACCCAAACAGTGACTTCAATAAAGACGTACCAATAATAGCATTACTACTAATAATGTTGTTAATATTATGAATAATGATAATAATATGGTTAACAGACGTTAATACTGAAGTTTCTCGTAAACAGCAGAGGACTGTTTAGCATTGATATCAAAGATGCGCTTGGTCATCAACATGTAAAAAATTATTGATTTAAAACATTGGCACTATTGGAATTTTGCACATAATTTAGCCCCTAGTCTCCGTCCAGGCAAACAAATAAACTAAAATAAGCACACAACCACTACGGCGCGAGCGGCAGGTTTACTGATACGCTGCATGAGCAAATCCACGCTAGCACTATGTTTTAAGCAACAGAAACTAAACAACGTCATTTCGTGCCTTTCTAGTGTGTGACACTATGCCGTGAAGTCCCTTTTAAAACGCCGGAGTCGTAAAAGTACAGCCTGAATGCTCGCAACGGCCCCGACTACCTACTGTCACACACAGCGGAGAGGTGGCGTAGGCCTCGACAACAATGCTGGAACACTGCACAACGTGCCCGCAACTCGACAGCAGTGACAAATTGGTTGGACTACCGGCGAAGCCATGCCGTTTGGCCGCCTCTCCCATTATTCAGTCACAACTTAACACAAGGTATAGCCTAAAAGCTTTGAAGCTCACGAAATAAATAGGAAATAGGCGCAATCTTAGTTAAAAGTTCAAATAACATGGAAATGGGAAAGAGGAGTGAGTGGAAAGACTTTAATTTTCTTCGTGCCTTGCCGGATTTCTGGCTGGTTCCCTCTTCAGAAAATGAGTTTGACGAACATGCACAATGATCATGTGATAATCTCGTCGTAATTGCCTACGGAACAACGTGCGTGATAACATCTGCCGAATCTGAGCAGCTCAAAATAAAAAAAAAAAAAAAAAAACAGAAGCAATGTTTTCACCCTTCGCTCTTTATTGCATATGAGCCGGTCTTTCCGAGAAGATCAGAGCCATGGTTGGAATCAGGATCGCCGATACTTCATTTCTTGGAAGCAAGACCAATACCGTCGGTGCCTCCGACAGCTCCGCCAAGGGCAAGAGCTTCATTTGGAGCCATGATGATCACAACTGAAACGCACAAGAAAGCAAATTTAGCCCTACTTAACCCATCGGTAACTATGATGACTACGTCTTTATCGAAAGATACGTATTCTGTTGCATGGGCGGGTGTCACGTTTTTGATTCCTAGGACGCAAACACTAAATCCTTGTTTTATTTTGGGGTAACCGACAACAAAACTATATTTTCCTCGAGAGAGTTGTGAAGAAATATTAGAAAGGAAAGCGCCGGCGCACTGTTTTTGCCCCAGTATTCATTTCATCTGAACGATCAGAATTTATTAACATACGTAGCATACGCGGAGCATACGTAGTGCTGGTAAATATATCTGTCGAGGAAAAGAGCGTTACAAACGCGGACGAGAGTGTAAGAAGATAGTACGAGTGCTGACTGCCAACAGTTCGTACTATTTTGCGTGCACTTGTAAATTTGTGCAAAGGAAAGGGAGTTGCGGCGAAGTGGAAGATGGGCAGAATGAACGTTCAATGATGTGGGCAGGCATCGAGACAGTCGCGCTCGTGAAATCTATGGAATCTTTAGAATGAAGTGCGAAGGCCCGTAATGCATCCGCACCATCAGCGCCTGCACTCGCGTCTGCGCTCGCCATCAGAAACAAGGAGTACAAATTTCGCCGACGCTAATCGTGATGTATTCATTCGCCTTTATATTAAGACCCATTTGGCAACTAAGATTTTCATTCTCCTTCTCTTTTCCTTCGTCCTAGATTGCCTTCTTTTTCAAGCTGCATATTTGCCCGTGTACACCAAAACCAATTACTGGCAGTCAATGCTCGACCTGTCTTCCTCATTTCTATCTGTGCTTTTAGCGCTGTTTTCGAATATTTCATACCAATAAGCTAGCGTTCAAACCCTCTTTAGTTAAATATATCTTTAAGAGACGATCGCGAACGTCTCAGCGAGGAATTCGAGCGGAAGTATTATGGGTAACCCGGTTGTTTGAGAGTAGCTTAATTTAAACGGCAATGTTGTCAACGTGGGCATTGAAAAGAATGTATTTTTCGCTTTAATTCTGAGAGAACGTTAAGCGAATTATTCCTACGAATAACAACAGAACAGAACTTGCTAAACTACTTTATTATTTCGTGGACTGCAAAGATAAAAATGCATGATAAACATAGAGCAGCTCCGGGAAGAAATATTTTCTTTTGTTGACACTAAATTATAATGATTGATAAATCGTGCAACTTCTTCCATTTAATGGATGGTTTGCATTTACATACAGCGTAAAATTTAGCCTTCTCTAGGATGCAATTACATATATCTACCTATTGCGATGGCAACCACCACCAGCAGGTCCATTCCAAACAGGCGGTTCATGATGATTTTTGCTGCAGAAAAATATAATGCGGAAGCACATTAGTACCACAAATAAACTGTTCAGGCTTACACGTTATTTCCCCCTACACTAAGGGCTGAAAGCACTTTCGTATATGTGTGAATATTTTTCCGTGAATAACGGAGCACAAGGTCGCTTTGAAAAGTTTCTCCGTCTATAGTTTCCGCAAGCTCAACTTGATAAGCTATATAACTGAAAACAATCTTTGAAACCTGCGCATAGAGCATGCGTTTTCGAAACGTCATTACTCCGTGAAGTATACCAATAGAGCATGTTTACATTTTCCGATTCCTCTCCTACTTTCTACACAACACTTCCCTGCCCCCAAGCATATTATAAATTTACCATTCGAGAACAAAACTGCACGACACAGTACTTTGATACATTTAAAATACCACTATTCAAGGTTAGGCTCTGTAGTACTGCACGACTCGGTGTATTGCAATGCAGGAAATACGTGTGATATTCAGCACTACCTCACCTGTCGGCGGATGCGTCACTTTGGAGTGTCCTCGTAGGTGAACTGGTCGATGTGAATCGAAGCATTTTGCTTTCATATTTATATAAAGAAAGGAAAGCCTATTTACGCATACGATAAAGCAAAGCACATACAAAGGACACTAGCCTCAGTTGACCGGAATTTCCTGGATGTCAATTATCGATCACAATCGCGTCCTAGAACCTACTACGGATGTGACATTCGAGTAAAAAGAAAAAGAAGAATATTCTTCTATATGTTGATAGGTCTAGTTTCCGGGCGAAACGTAATTACATGCATTTGTTTCTAAATGCCTGGTGAACTTTCAACGACCCCCTTGGTATCCTTGGGGCTATGGCATTGAGTGTTACAGCTAGAGGTCACGTGTTCGATGCTTGCGCAGGCAACAACGTTTCAGTGGTGCCGAAATTCAAGAAACGCCCTGTACTGAAAATTTCTTTCCACGTTCAACAACGCAACGAGATCAATGTATGCGGTGGTCTCAACTATTGCGTGCACCATAAAACATTATTCGTTTCTCACGTGAAAGCCCTTTCACTTTCTATGCTTCTATAGAAAGCCTCCTATTATACAGAAAATTGAGATGTAACTAATTTTTGTATGTTTCAGAATTAACCCACATATTTCAAGGTTTTCCTGCACATTTCCCCTAAAATGGTCCTTATTCTCCCCAAATTTACATCCAGTGCATATGTCAGTTCTCCCTGCACCCAATATAGCACTTCGTTTTCGAACGTTTCAGTCAAACAAACAGTTACATTGTAAAATATGAAATAGTTTATGAACATTGTAGAGTTAGAAGTGACTTTACTACGTCTCCGTATACAAAGTACTTAATAAATATTGTAGTAGCTAGAATAGGGTATGCTCTCAAGCTTCACGTGAGAGCGGATTATGTTTTTTTATTACCGACGTGACGGGTGAACTTCCTATTCCATGTATTTTTTTTCAATATCTTGTAGACTTTGGCCTGCACGCAGTAACTGCCTTCTCTCCACCATTACCCAAATAATGATTTGCCTACGTTGTCGCGCAACGATTTTTATTGTTTATATCTATACCTCAAGCCCCTCCCCTATGAAAATGGTCATTGCCTTTATGTTTCCTTTATGTTTCCTTCTTGTACCCTATGTGACCTTTATGATTCCTTGTCCTTTGTGTGACCTCCGGGACGCCAACTTTGTGTGTACCACATGTTTACTCATCCTAACGTATACCTCGAGGAAGTGACCTTTATCATGCCTCTAGGATGTGTCCTTTATGTTTACGGCAGGATGTTAACTGGGTGTGTGCTATGTGTTACCTGAGTGTACACTTGAGTGCACATGTAGGTGACATAGAGTGCGCATAACAACTGCCCCAAGAAAACAACCCTTATTATAATTATTGTAGGAAGTGCCCTTTGTGTTTACGGTGGGATGTTACCTAGGTGTGCACTTCAGTGCACACGTAGGTAACATAGAGCATTAATCTATATATGGTGCATGCACTCTTTATATGTTACCTACATGTGCACTTGAGTGCACATGTAGGTAACATAATGTGCGCAGTGAGCATCTTTTGCAAATAGTACAGTTAGAGCTATCTGTACTGTATGTTAGTCACTGGCCGATTCAGGGAAAAGGCACTGCTTGCCCCCCTCACACTAGACATACCGACCGGCACTAATTGTGGCTATATTGTGCGGAAAATTGAGCATGCCATGAAATAGGATGATGTATACAAATGATTTATGCTATGCATTCTCTTAATATATAAAGTATTTCTTACTTTTTCAACCTGCTATTCTCCAGTAGCAAGTCAGATGCAGAAATCGGCAGTATTTAACCTAATATGCAAGACTTTCATGAAAGTTTTGTGCCAGCTAGGCTATCAAATATAGTTGATTGAATGTTTAAGATGGTTCTCATAGCAGGCGTCTTGCAGATGCTCCGCTTCGCCTCCAGTTTGGGAAGTAATCTACTTAATTTACATATCTGACTTCTATATATATATATATATATATATATATATATATATATATATATATATATGGGCACTATGTTACCTGTGTGGGCACTCTATGTTACCTGGCTGTGTACTCCCTCGAGTGCACATCCAGGTAACATAGAGTGCGCCCAGTGATTATCTTTTTACACATGCTACAGATAGGTCGCGTCTACCTGAAAGATGTATTCACTTTAACTACTGGCGTATCAAAGTAAAAAAAAAAAAACATGGGGGGGTGCGCCTGCCTGCCCTCCCTATATATCTTGGCCGTATTGATCACCACGCGCCATCAGCAGTACATACGTACATCAAAGCCTCATGCAGCGAATAATCCCTCAAGAGAAATAACAATTGCGCGGCGGCTAGAGACGCGGTAGCACGACGCGCAGTGTTCGATGGCTTGCGCTACATGAACCGCAATAGAGGCGAACGCCTCCGCGGCCAGTCCGCCGCTTTGCTGTGAGCGGATATGATTATACAACCATTTAAGTAGCTGTTCGCGGTGTTATAGTGGTTTCATGATAGCCTCATTACACATAAATATCTAATACGTACATTACGACTGTCTCTATATTACGCTCGTAAGATTTCTTTGCAGCCATCAGCGGGAAATGCAAGCGCTGCCACCTCCAAAGCTCAACTGGAGCTGCCGCTAACTTTCAGAACGCCTAGTTCGAAAGAATGTAGTGAAATTGAATATCTATAACGTTTCTGATGCTCTAAGCTGAAAAAAAGAAAGCTCGAACATTGGGAGACGCTGCCACTGCTCCACCTCAAAACCGTGGTCTTCGAAGCACTTTTTGACATGTTGCTTTTTCTACCCTATTTTCTTTCAGCCCTCGGCCTTGTCATGATACCTTTTCTCTACTACTCACACAGATTATACACAAAAGTTTGGTCACTAACCAAACTTTTGAAAAGAAAGTCACTAAAAGTGCCTTTCTTTTCAAAACTGCGTGTGATTGCTGTAGCGGATAGCAAAGTGGGCGAGTTGGTTACGATTCATCGTACCTTTAGCAACAGCGCAAAAGCAACGCGGAAACAAGGAACAAACACTCCGAAGAAACAGCGCCGTGTTGTTGTGTTTCTTCCTTTTGTCCGTGCCTCGCTGACCACAAGTACGATTAACTGCTGTGTCGATATTAGCACGCGTAGAAGTAGGGCAGCGCGGATCCCGTAAATGCTTGCTTGGGCGTACAACTGAACAATTTATAATTGTGAGTTGGCTGAGTATGAAAGTTGTCTGCGGAGTATGGCCGTCTTTGATTATGCGAGCATGCAAGCAGTGCGCCTGTTTCACTTTGGCCAAAGCTCCAGCTGCGGCTGCAGGCCAGCCATCGCCACATTTTGTCGTCTTTATTCCTTACGCTACGAGGAAATATGGTTCCACCTATTCAAGATAAGGCCTGACATTCTCAATAACACGCCACTGGGCGCCATAAGAAGCTTGTATATGTGTGGTGATTCCGAATTTTCGATTGGTGGGTCTCACAGCTATCGCGGCTGCCCGCACACCGTCCGCCATCCCAAGCATGTTGGCACAATATGCGCGCTGATTGGCTCGTGTCCGTCGGCAAAAGTTCGCGCACAGTTCGTCTGAAATCTCTGTGTATACTTTAAAAAACAAGACAGCGTACCAAGACACTTTAAACTCAATAATTTGTGTTTAAATACCAGCCTTCCTTCCAGCTAAGACGTTTTTTAAATCTCGAAGGCCGTGCCTTTACAAAATGCACGCCCTAAAAGAAAATGTAGATCTCGGAGGCTAAATTCACTTGTTAACCGCAGTGCGGCGCTGCCGCAGTGTGACGGTTGAGCTGGGCCACGTTGTGTTGGTGTGCGCGGCGAGAGTGCTCGTTGCTGTTACACGGTAATTGAATCATATATTCGAAGTGCCTAAACAAACTGTGATCCGTATCGTGTGCATTAACCATCAGGAAACCTCTGGACTCGTGTAACGCCATTACTTCGCCTTATGTTTCCTGTGATACGCCAGTGTCCTATGTGTACTACAGCGCCCGTCCGAGCTGCCTTTGTTCTCGCCTGTCCGCGTTCGCTCGTGAAATACCTGGTACTGTGGCTTCGAATTATGGTGCGTGGAAGAATTTGTTGAAAGTTGTGCTTTCGTGCGCTGGTGTTCATCGGCAATTCGACAGTGTTCGCGCCGGAAAGAGCATCGTCGCGTGGTGCCTGCGAGACGAAGGAGCCGTTTGCCGACCACATTGAAGGTAAGCAGGTCTGACGCTTGCGCGCATTCTCGTAGCTTATGGTTCATGTAGTAAGCTTTGTGGAACGACAACAGAACACTTTCGGAGCGTATGTTGGCCACGTTGCTGTGTACATTTAGCAAAGCGTTTCACGAGGGGAGTTTCCGTGAAATGTATTATTTCTTACCGCTTACTTGCTGTATGCAGTGATGTGCTACCACCGCTGATTGTTGGGACTTAATGGGCAAATATTTACGTAAACGCTGAAAGTTACTGTTTTCTCGGTAGTTTCCCGGCAAGAAATTCTTCCGTAGATATGAATTTCCGCAAGTTACGTGTGTAATGCATGTCGATGTCTCACGGGCATCGCGAGTTGGCACGCGACTGCGATGTTTGACACTTGAACAGATATTAGCTTGTGTGAAGATTACTTTATTGATTGTGTTCAGATTGAAGTCCAGCTTCGCGAGAACTTGTCTGCATTGTTTGTGTTCTTCGACGTGCTCGTGTATTTGTCTTTTATATTGTAGGGCAAATATAGACCGACAATACAACAGCGAAATTGCTTTTTAATCGAGGCACGTCAATCAGATGCTCGTTTTCATTAATATTTTCATCCGAAAAACAGGATGTGAGTTCCTGCGATTGTTAAAGACAGTGGCTTGTAGCACTGCCTAATAAGGGATGCAATTTTCTTGCGATGCTTTGCGCTCGATGTTTGCCACTCTTATAACCCACCTTCCACGGCTGGCTGTTCTAGTTAATAACGATAGCGGAATGGCGGTCAGATCAATGAGCAAAAGGAGTAGCATCGAAAAAGGGATCGCTACAAAATCGCGGTCTAGGTTTTAGACCCTTCGTAATCGATTGTTCATTTTATTTACTAGATATCTAAGTTTTGGTGATAATTTCCCAGGTAGTCTGATGTTTGCAGCTGGTTTTATTCCCGCCTGAATTTTGCCACATAACAGTGTAACCACTTGAGATATAACTACGAGACATCTGTACAAGCAAGCACACAAAGGTTTATTGGCCAGTTGCCCACTTCTAAAGGTCATGTACTACTTAGCAGCTGCTGCAATAATGTTTAAAAAAATGTGTGAGCAGTTTAATACCTGAGTGGACTGGCAGCTCAGTGTGTTTCAAACAACAATTAGTTAAAAGCTTCTGTGTTGCCCTGATGTTTTTATGATATGTTTTTGACTGCTACACGTTTCTTAGCTGTGTGCATACAGGCCGGGCTGTTCTTGCTTATATGAATATTTTTGAATAAGCGAAAAAGATTGGCTTTTGTTTTGTTTTTCAGGTACCTTGTGAGCTCTCACCCAAGCACCACATTCCAGAGGTCTTCTGTGAGCAGACCTGCCAAATTGAAGTAACATCCAGATAGTCCAATAAACTGTTTGTAGTTTCAGACAAACCTTTGCAAAGTATAGTCAAAACTTTCTTTTAAAAGTGCAATCACTGATCCAACCTGATCTTTCCATCCAAACATTACATTTTATATTAGTCACAATGACAACTAGAACCGCATCACTGCAGTGAGGAACGTACAGTGGTACTCCAAGTGTTATACTGAAATAATCTATGAAGTCTAATTAGTTTGTAATTTTAGAACAAATTGGAATGAATTTCTGTGCCATAGCAGAGTTTCAATCCGTGCGCTGCATCATGTAGGGAATAGTAATCTTACAATGAAAACCAATGCAAAACTTTTTAACTCAGGAAAAATTTATAAATATAAAATGTGTACACGGAACTCTTCATCTATGCATGTCTACGTAAAATACAGGATTTAGTCACTGCGGCCATATAAAGGATGCATAAAGGTAGAACACACGAAGGAAACATAAAAGCAGTGGCCAAATTTCAACATGGAGGAAACATAAAGTACCTTAACATAAGGGATACATAAAGGGAGGACACATGAAGGAAACATAAAAGCAGTGGCCAAATTTCAACATGGAGGAAACATAAAGTACGGTAACATAAGGGATACATAAAGGGAGGACATATGAAGGAAACATAAAAGCAGTGGCCGAATTTCAACATGGAGGAAACATAAAGGACATTTCCTCATGTGAACTGCGGGAAACATACAGTAAACATAAAGGACATAACCATTTTCATAAGGGCTATGCAATGATTATTAGCACAGCTCCTTTGAGCTTTGCTGTCGAGTTCTTTTCTTTCTGTTCTTTACTGTCGAGGTGCTGGGAATGACCATTTTGAGCACCAACACGCAAACTTTCGGTCTTCATATAAAATTAGGTTCGCAAACAGTCATTTTCTTGTTGCATCCCATGCGCCATTATTATAAACACCATGAAATTAAGATATGCTTGCCCACTACTGATATGCTCTTAATGCAGCAAGGTGTGCCTGATATGGGTGTATTGTCCACTTACACTTGCCTATGTTATGTATACAAACGGAAGTGGAAAATTCCATTCCATTGTATTGCAAGAAAAGGCAACCAAATATTTATATTTGTCGAACCATATAATATTTGTTTGAACATGCTGACATTTAGCCAAGTACTACTTATATTTTATTTCTTGCCAGCGCTACCTGGCTTCTCTTTCACGGCACCCGGATATTGCAGTAGGCAGCTTTGATTTTACTTGGCTTTTCTAGACTTTCGACGTGCTCTTTAAAGAAAACATATCTACAAGTAACTGCATGAAATACATTGCTCATTTGGAATCAGGCACCTTTTCCTTAGCACGCGCAAATGTGAGACCCTTTCTGTTTATCGTTTTATATCACGAAAGTGGTCCCCAATCATTGCGGCCTTTCTTCTGACATGCGTCTTCCGGCAGAATCTTTTCTGTGCTGGATATAAAACAAGTCTAAACAAGTTATGTCTCGCCGTTACCTCCTGCAGGAGATCTTTAACCAGGATAGTCAACTTACAAATTTATATTCCAAATTGCTTAGGGTCAGGGTGTTTCGGGTTTTCGAGGCTATTGTTGCGGTCAACAAACACATTTTTGCCTAAGTTGTTTGCGAAAATTAGAAAATTTTATTCAAGCCGAAATGACAACAGCGGGCACGCAAACGCGTATGGGCGCACAGCCACTTTGTCCAGATAGGATGCGAAAGTCTATGTAAAATCTTCCCGCAAATGAAACGATCAGCGCTGCAGTCATGGGAGGGAAATACTCAGGTTTCTATTTCCTTTAGGTGGCTCGATGGCGCACAAAGTGCCATCGACTGAAATATCTTAAAGTAACCTGCCTTGTCGCGTTTGTAGGCGCTTTGTTGCTTTCCACGGCAGTTCGAATACATGGCTCTTTGGCAACTTTTGTTCTTCCTCTTAACTATGTGCTGGATGCCAGAGACTACCCAAGCATGCCAGCATGCCGGAGATTTTTTTTCGGTAGATATAGATTTACAATCGCGCGCCACAAGCGAATGCTAACATCAGTGTCAAGCACGGCGAAAACTGGCGCATAGGTCAGTACTGCCTTGGCTTCTTCTGCGCCCGGCCTAGCTACCGGTGAAGCAGCATCAAAAAAAAAAGAAAAACGTATTGGAAACCAGTAGCGCAAACTTAAACTTGTCCCATGCATTCAAGCGGCAGAACTCATCTAAAATGCGGCGTGAATAGATAAGTAATATGCAACATATACCAAGCGCTACCCATACATGCCTTCTATGTTGTACATATATCAGTCTAAATATATCAGTAATGACCTGTCATGTACCACCGTATCCGTGTCACACGCGTCGTGAGATTAGATAAGACTGTTGAGCAATAGAATTAGCGAGAGCATCAAAAATACTTAAGATACAGAAGGCGCAGTTTCTGTCAAACGATGGCAGCTTCTGGTGAAAAGCAATGACAGAATCAGCAGATCAAGCACCTTTGGAATTGGCTGAGGCTCACATTGAAAGAAATGTCCGAAGAAAATGTCGCCATGTTTCAATGTTATCGTTTGTGTTCAGATTGCGGTGGTGTATGTCTTTTTCTTGTATTGCCGTAAGAATTTAAATGTGTTGCACGCACGCATAAATAGAGTGTTCTTTACTTTATATATATTGCTATTGGCTAATTTTGTTTGATCTTCAATGAGGATCCCTTTACCGCGATTCTGATGAAAGGCTCAAAACGCTTGAAGCAAAGAGCAGAAAACGCCGGAATAGTGCATATGCTCAGTTAGGAAGAAATGGACAATATTTAACTATATTTTAAAGAATGACTTTAGTTAGGCTCTTCTAGCGGGTTCCTCTGGGAAACATTAGTTTCAATTAAAAAACATGCACACTAAAGAATTGTAAGCTACTTACAATATGCAACCTGACCACTGGGACAGTCTCGTCATTTTGTATGCGTATAGTGGTTGTATTCAATAGTTCTTCAGAAAATATTGAGGAGACTTCAAAACTTCCTGAGGGAAATCGAAAACCTCTAATAACATTTTCCATTAATAACTTCGATATCATTACAGTTCGCCCTTAAATTTTACGACTCATATTCAAATGCGAAAGCTGATGACCAAATCAAGATATTTGTAAAATATGCGTTAATTGCAGTCACACGAACACTATTTTGACGAAGTACAGAGACTTTTTCAGTCCAACGCTCTATATATAGTCGAAGACATGGATGGATTCCTTGGAAAGTTTCTCCTCGTTGTGGTTGCTGCCGCACTCGGTAAGATTACTCCGCCAAAAAATGTATTGCTTCAACAGGACATGGTTCGGCACCCACGGGAAAGGTGACCGCGACAGGCTTTGGTAAATCGGTCGTAGGAAAGCTTCATTTAATTTGAGTTCCTGGTGATATAGGAGCATAGAGATGACAAATAAATTTCGGGTCAGATTGTCAAGCAAAACGGGGCTTCCCGCGATATTCACCAAGTTTCACTTTTATTTGATATCGATATAATGCATTTTGAATATCTTACGCGTTCCAAATAAATGGCTCAGCGAATATTAGTTCAGGTGCTTTTGGTGAAACCCAATTTAACCATTCTGGAAGATTTGCTTTTTCGCTGAGTGCCTTGAATGATTGTGTACCAACAACTAGTGGTGTTTCTTTATGTATTATTTGTTTGCAATGCGATAAAGCTTTGCTATGTGTGCGTGTGTATTGAGAAACTACTCAGCTTCAGCTACAATGGGGAGCAATAAACTAAGAAATCACATGGCATTTCATCAGCAAATATACGCTATTCAATGCATGTCACATTTTAAATATTTGGTCTGATCCTACTCAAAGGGTAAACCTGGAGTTTAACCCCCTTGATTGCATAATATGGGTACAGCTTCCTTTGTATCCCTCTGTAGCCTGAAGCATCAAAGCTCAGTAAAACGAACATAAGGTGCTTTATTAACGTATCAGGGGCTACCACACAGCCGGCTACACAACAATCACAACCCCCAGAGGCACACGGGGCTTTACTTATATTATGCGCATACCCAAGCAACGCGCCTGCACTGGCAGAGATAAGGTTAGGCAGCCGACTGCGCTTGGTGTCCACTAGGGTGCGCCCTACTATGCGTATATATGTAGCACGTTTTCTTAGAATGTGAACACGTCTACCCAGTGGTCGATTTAGGCACCACAGGCCTCCTTGAAGCCCTTGGGTTCAGCGGTAGCAGTGGTAAAGTAAACATGTCCGCAATAGGCATTATCAAGAGGCCATCGGAGGATTGGTTGAAGAAAAGTAAGGAAACGACAAAATACGGAGACCTACAACAACACAGTTCGCAATAGGCGTTCAGAAAATTTGAATGTGGTAGTTCATAGTGTTTTTTTGTGTTGTTTATCCTAAGTAGGACTTTAGGCAGTATAATAGCAAGAGCTGGGTGGCGCAACCCACCGCCCCGTTCCAAAGGGGACGCTCATTACATACATACGTACATACATACGTACGTACATACATACATACATACATACATACATACATACATACATACATACGTACATACATACACACACACATACATACATACATACATACACACACACATACATACATACATACATACATACATACAAACATACATACATACATACATACATACATACATACATACATACATACATACATACATACATACATACATACATACATACATCCAGCCATCCATCCATCCATCCATGTGTAAGAGGTAGTTGCATTTTTCTGGGCACCACTTTCACTGAGTCTTCTTTCGAAAGCATTATATGTTTCATGAAGCAGAAAATTTGGCGTTCGCCACAACGAGCGGTAACAAAAATTATCAGCACTTTCAATAGTAATAGGGAATTAAAGTGAGAAACAAGTTAGAGAAAGGTGACTTAAGGTGGAGTAGTGTTAAGTAAGCCAGAGTGGAGTGGAAAATGTTGAAATAAAGAGCATTAAGATGAATTCATGGGGATATATTTGAATAAGGCGAGTTAAGGTTGAAACAAATAATTGGAAGAGTGGTTAACATGAAATACGGTGAAATCAGATTATATGAAGTGAAGTACAGCGCGATAGGTTGTGTACAACTTAGTAGAAAGTGGATTAATGTGGATTAATTTAGTGGATGAAGCATGCAGTAATGTTCATGGAAAATTACGACAAAGTAGATTAGGGTACATTAAGAATGGTAAAAGTTAGAGCACGGTGGATTAGGCGCATTTGAGTAGATTTTTGAAGGGCACCTGACAATGTACATCACGTATTATGGCCATAGTAAATAACTTTGAGAACTCTTTATGCATTCGCATTCAATTAAGGTAAGTATGATTAGAGGCCTGTCACTTTTTTACGATGGTCGATGAAGGGAACCCTGAAGCAGGATACAACGTCCTCATATAAGACCGAAAGTACATATGTTCTCCTTATCCGTTGTTAAACGGCTGGAGAATACTTTGTTACACTACAATTAATCAATCAAGGTATCTGCCTTTCAGATCATATGACACGCATGTGAAAAGCAGCAAATTGCAGGCATTCAACCTACAAGGTGATCTTCTGTCTTGGTACCACACATAATGTCAGTTGACATTGAACGAACATCTTGGTTTGCTGTAATTTTCGAAAATAAGTTGCTCGGCTATATACTTCAGGTATCACAGTTGAAGATGGAGGCTGTAACTATAAATAATTATCGATTCGAGTGCATGAACTTTATTTATCCTCCCTAATCGCAAGAAACAAGCAAATACCACTGTTGATTTGTCCCTCTTCAGCGACACTGATTATTGCCCCAAGAGAAAGAGAGGCAATGTCACCTGGAATGATTGACGCTATCGGAAAAACCGTTGTACATAATGAAGAAAATTCCAAGTAGTCTCATCAGTCCTGATACAGTGTGTACGATCTACGTGGCATTCACGAAGGCAGCTTCGCATTCAATAAAATAAATAAACAAATGGTCTGGAGTGAATAAACAACTGCCTATCTATGGAGACAAACGTTGTGCTTTGTGCTCAATGCCCTTTTTCTTTTCATTCCCATTCGTGCACTCCACCCTAAGTACTGCTATGCACAGGTTTACATACTGTTAGAAAACCAAATTGAAAATCAGCGTTTCTTTCATAAATTATTAAGTAGTACCGTTTGAATTGAACTTCATCTGTGCTGCCAGTACTTGTATTTTTTCCCATTTTATTGCGCATCTTGTATTGCCCTACATCCCAAATGAATGTAAAAAAAACAAAACAAAGGAATATCTGTGCATATTGAGTGTTGCTAAACAAACAATTTTTTTATGATTACCTAAATCTCTTCACTTATATATAGCTACATACTTCGCTGATTCGGTTGCATAGCACAATTCTCTATATCACAATTCTATTTTGCGTTGCAGCCTTTGTTACTCGTCGGTAGCTGAACGCTCCAATCTCGATGCAGGCTCTAGTACCATCTTTCTTTCCTGCGGTTCTCTCTCCTCGCAGTTATTTTGTTGTCGACTCTTTCACGTCTTGCTTTCTTGTATAATTTTATTGCGAGTAGATTTGTTGTCTTCTTTCGTTTGACTTCTTTATTTGTGGCTGTATTTTCTCTACAGTTGGTAGTGGCTGATGCTCGGTGTTGGGATCGGCGAAATGAAGATGTCGTAGGGAAGAACGCACGCTCAAGCAAAACCTTGTTACACAGATTTGCTATGCTAAGGGGGTGGAGTATCGTGTGTGGGGCTAGTGGGGAGCAGAGGGAAGAGGTTGAGAGGGTGGGCGGGGGGGGGGGGGGGCTGTTCGCTCACTGGCTTGTCTGTTCGTTCATTTGGCCTATTCGCTTATGTACGCTACAATTGTCGCTTGTCCTACCACAATTATTTATTAATTGTACGATATACAGTCAGTCTACGGTAGCACCATGGCAACCCTTTGCAAACCCCTTTCCGTTTACAGTGCGCCGGCCAACGTCGACTTCGTTAACAAATAGCGCCCACTTTCTACTGCACAAATGATGGGTCCGGCACCAATTTTTAGGAAACCGCATAGTGTCCCGAATTCAGCGCTCCAGCACTGGACAGAGACACAGTTCTAATATGGTAAAGAACATTTACATAAAGAATGTCACGAAACAAAAATAAACAACAAACTACCCCGTCACTCTATAAACAGTATACACACACGAGACACTATAAAAACTAGCTATACACACAAAAACAAACAAGCCGTCAACTACATTTTGTTCCTCCACTCGACTAACGAATGCGACATGACGAGTAAACGAACGATCTAACCGTCGTCAGTCATGACGGACTCCGGCCCAGCGTGGCAAAGGACGTTGGCCTGCGTGGTTCCTACGCAACGTGGGCGTCGACCTTTGACGAGAGCTATGATGTTGTGGTTTTCCGCAGAGACCGGCGTGGCACGGGACGCGGTCTGGGCCAGTCGGCCGTTGTGCTGCTGACGTGGCTAGGCGATTGCCTTCGTGGCACGGGACAGCAACCGGCTGCGTCAGCGTGGGGTTGGACCGGGGCCGCGGAACATAGCCACGGCTAGGCAATCGAGGATGAGGAGCTGGAGTTGTGGCTCGCCAACTGACGAACGTCCCTTCTTCGGTCCTTGGTCCCCGAAGCTGCTGCCTCCCGTCTCCAGAGCCCAGCTGGAGATGCCACTGTCTTGCTTCTCGACCACGTCAGCCATGCCAGCTCATCTCCGCCTGCCGTCTCCCTTTTGTTCATTTCTTCTTTTTTCTCGCGCTTCAAAGCATCCCGCTTGCGCGCCCCCTATCTGCTTGGTCGGCCGGCATCTTTGTCTTTTTCACATTATCGCACAGGACTTGCTGGTGACTAATGACACACAGCGACTTGGCCAATAAGAGACAGAACAGTGCTCGCTATGTCTATGATGTAGCGTCACCGGCAGCATCGCCAATAAGAAAGAGTAACCTTGTTAGCATTATCGAGCGTAGCAATTTGAAATGTTATTAGAGATTGAAGAATCTGTGGCTATCGGCGCTTGCAACGTTTCTTAATTTCTTAACACCCAATGTCAGGGGCAAGCGTCGTTTGCTGGTTTAGTGCAAGAACGCGGGACATTGCAAGAAAGAAGTTTGGCACGCAACTTACTTTCTTTTGAAAACACAGCCAGATGGGACCGTCAAGGGCGTACGCCCTTTATATAAAGGTTAAAGCTTAAAGGTTTAAACGTTAAAGTGGGAGCTGCTGTGTTAGAAGTCGTCTGTCCATTCTGTTTTAGAAACAAAAAGCAGCTCATGGTTCAGAAAGGATATTCGGTGAAGAGGGATGTGCTCACAATATGTGGGATAAAAGTACATTTAATGTTGGGCTTCTATTTCAGGACACAAGATAAGAGCATTGAGGACTGTACGATTGTCGCCACACCTATCACATGTCGACGGATCACGGCAAGTAATGCAGTAAAAGTGTGCTCCATAGCTTAGTCTGGAAAGCAGCACTTCCTTGTGTCTTGTTCTTTTCTAGATGTTGCTTTCCCTATTCTTGGTTTTATCATATGTAGCTATTTGACACTTCAGTATCACACTGTCTTTGTCAATATTTCCGCCACTCATGGCGCACGAAAAGTTTTCGGTCCATGGGATACGCTGGTATCGACAAGATCGAACGCAGGAACACATTCTACAGAAATTTCTACCACGTTAGCACGACAGGCGTGAGGATTTAGACAGTTCAAATGGCACGCAGTTTTTGCCTCCTAAACTGCGACGTTCAGTTTTCTGGTCAGATGATATGGGTCACCGACGCATTGGGGAGAGCGAGCGCCGGCGAGTGGATGGCGAGCGACGTGACGGAAATTCTGGGTGGTCAGAACGAGGATTCAGTTGGTGGGAAGAAGCAGCGTATTGGCGAAAGTGTTGGCTGCCGTACTGGTATGGCAGAGAGGCGTCACCGAACGCTTGAGGACGACGGCGGTAATATCAATCAATCAATCAATCAATCAATCAATCAATCAATCAATCAATCGATCGATCGATTTGATTAAACACGAGGAGTACAGGTCTAAATGCTTGGACAGCTTGACGAGTTCTCGACCCCTTGTAAGTTGGCATAACAGCAATCAGATGACAGCCAGTCATACACAACAAATGAAAAAAGCATCACAAAGCAACGGGTAATCAAGTGAAACACGACGGCAAGAAATAATCAACACACATAAACAACAGTGGGGGATAAAATTAGGAGAATAAGAACGCATGGTCTAGTCTTGCAAATAAATATGTTGACAAAAACGTTTAATGCGAGAGTTTCGCTTTCTGGAGGGATTAAAATTTTGTCAGTCTAATAAGTTTAACAGCGAAGGTAATGTTTAAAATAAAAATTGCACATCGTAGGAGGTTCTCGGGGTGGGTACGAACCACATTTCTTTATATCGGGTCTGACAAATATTTGTATTCTCTCGAAGTTTTCCCAGATGAATTAAAGCATGAATGCCAAATTTTACGAAACCTTTGTAGCAGAACATCAACCTATAATTGTAAAAACAAAACACAGGAAGAATTTCATATTTAGAAAAAAGTGGTTCTGCAGAGTGCGTATAATGGACATCAGCTATGCAACGCACAACTCTTTTTTGTGTAGCAAATGTAGTTTGTACAAGTTTGTCACACCAGTTGTTACCCACACCATGATGCAGTACTGCATGACAGATACCACCAGAGCATTGTATAGCATTATTTTTACCTTGGTCGGTAGTAAGCGACGCAGACGAGCAATAACACCAAAGGCAGATGACAATATTGATTGGAGATGATCAACATGCTCATTCCAGGTAAGGCTTTGTAAAACGCACCCGAAAGATATTAACGGAATCCACTATCTCTAACTGCTCACTGCCCAGACAGAAATTCATATTAATTGTCAACAACTTTCCTCTAGGCGTGTAGAAGATTACTTTTGCTTTCTTGGGGTTGATTTTTAAGCAGTTTATCGCGGACCAGCCTTCTAAGTCAAACAGCGTCTTATTAGACTTTATTTCTATATCTGTTTCCACATTGCCTGTAATAAAAACGGTTGTGTCATCGGCATACGAAACAAATGTAGCGTTATCTGTTCAGCGTACAATGTCATTTATGTAAATAAAAAATAAAAGTGCGCCCAAAGTGCTTCCTTGCGGCACACCAGTGATAAATGGCTTCCTTGAAGATAATGCGTTACTGGCATACACGAACTGTTATCTGTGGGACAGATGAGATGTCATAAGCCACTGTGCGGTTTTATCTACACCATACATTTGTAATTTGTTAAGAGGGATGGAATGATTAATTAAATCAAAAGCCTTAGAGAAATCTATGTATATGCCTAGTACCATATGCTTACAGCTAAATGCATATAAAATTATTTCTTTTGGCTCAGGAGGACTGTTTCCGTAGAGCGGTGCTTTCTAAAACCATGTTGAAAATCTCCAATCAAATGGTGACGGTTAAAGAATGAGAGTAATCGCACGTGCACTATTTTCTCAATGCCCTTAGAAAACACTGAAATTATTTATATAGGCCGATAATTATTTTATGCAGTTTTATCACCGCGCTTGAAGACGGGAACAACGCGGGTAATTTGCATGCTCTTAGACAAGGCACTTGTTGATAATATTACGTTATAAACATGGGCTAGAATAGGGCTTATAATATGAAGCACATACTTTACAGGGCGAATCTGGATACCGTCGGCGTCTAGTGACTTGCTATTGCTTGTAGCTCTGATACATGAAAAACTTTACGAGAAGTAGTTGGAGCAAGAAAAAGCGATGCTTCATTCATATTTACTGGAAGAAAGTGAGCGTAGTTAGTGAGGCTGTGTTCTAAGTCCTGTTGTGATGGTAGAGTAAAGACTTCACTAAATACCTTTGGTATTGCATATGAAGAAATTTCCTGCCCTTCATGTTCCAATATATCAGGAATAGCTGAGTAGGAGTTAGGCTGTAACAAGCCATTCAATTTGCGCCAAAGCACATCACTTCGTTGGTTAGCAGGGTCACTAAATATTCCTAAAAAAATAAGCACCTTTGGGAGCTCTTAGTTTATTCGTTAAACAGTTTGTGTATTTCTTAAACTTCTTAAGCAAGGCTTCATCCCTAGATTTCGCAAATTTGGCATATAAAACATGTTTTTGTTTAATCATGTCAAGAAGCTCAGGAATCAGTCAAGGTTTCCGCGCCTTAGGTGGCCTCGCAATTTTTTTGCATGCAAAGTGCGTATCATATAATGGTTTAAAGATATTAATAAAAGCGGAATATGCAGAGTCGCTGTCTTGTGCACAATAAACGCTATCCCAAGTTTGCTGAGCAATGGCATGGCGAAAACCCTCCAGATTTGATGGCGTAATTGACTGGATTTAAACTGGTTTCCTAGTATTCTGAGTCACACGATTGATTTTACTCACTAGTAGAATGATGCCTAGATGGTCGCTGATATCAGTGTACCAAACGTCGGCCTCTAATGAACGAATATTTAAGTTTGATATGAACACATCTAATAAGGAGGCGCTGTCAACAGTTATGCGTGTTGCTGTGGAAAGTTTATTTGAAAAAGCGCAAGATATAATTAGAGTCTGGCAATCATTGTGCAGCGGAGAAGATGATAGCACGTTTATATTGACGTCACCTCCTAAAACAAGATTCATTTTTTCTTCTCTTGCATAACTGAAAAGCTTTTCAACAAAAGCAAGAAAGCGGGTGGAATCGCCTGATGGTGGCCTGTACACAACAGAAAACAAGTTTTTATGGTTTTGCAGTGTTAGTACCTCATAATCAGAAGTTATACCAGTGAAATCGTCGACTGGTTCAGCAAAAATATTATCTTTGAGCAAAAGCGCTACACCGCCCCGTCGCCTATCCTATCGACTTACAGAAGAACGACTGATAGCTAGATAGCTGGTGATGTGGGCGTTAAGCAAGTTTCGGTAAACATTATGACTGTAATCGGTGATCTTATTTGCGAGCGATCGAACATTTTGATGAAAAAATGTCATTGCTGGTTGTTTATCTGATATGAAATAGTTTACGTCGGACGGAAAATAACCCATATTTTAAACAAGGAGCTACCAGAAAAAAACGGACTCAACTGTTGTTCCTGAGTCATTTTCTGCAAGTCATCAAGATGGCAAATGGGGACAATGGAGTTGCCGGCTGACTTTCGGGCGAAAATCTTGCCACTACAATACCAGGCATATTTCCAAACGAGTTCTTTCTTTTTGCTGTTGACCGCTCAAAACAAGCGTTTCATGGGAGGAAATAAGTGTTCATTAATGTAAATCGGAGTGCTGGGCTCCAACTGTATATCCTCTGTTGTCAGCTGTATTTTCCTTGCTTTCTCTACGAAACAATCGCGCTTGGCCCTGTGTGTGAACTGCACCACAATATTAGGGCAATTAGCGCTACCGCTTGTCCTGACTCGGTGGCAAACTTCAACATCAGAATCCTCGAAAGGTACATCAAGGTACATCAACACGTCACAACTTTCTCTTGCCACATGATGTCAATGCTGTTGTCTCGGGGTATCAAATAAGCGCTTTGAAATGCCTTCATATAAATGTTCGTTCCCTTTGTAACAAAGAAGATTCTATCGAGCATTTTATTTCGAGTTTTTCATTTCAGTTTGATGTGATAATGCTCACTGAAACGTGGTGTAAAAATGATCATTGTCACTTCGGGTTTACACCTTATCAGTCATTCTCCTTAAATCGCCCAAGTCGTCGTGGCGGAGGCGTAATGATGCTACTAAAGGAAGGGATGCAATGTGAACTGCTTTCTCGTTTCTCTGTTTCTTGCTGTGATTACGAGGTTTTGACTGCGAAAGTGAACAATTCTGTTTTCTCTGTATGTTATCGCCCGCCCGATGGAAATGTTGAAAACTTTTTTGCGTTCTACGAAGAGTTCTTATCGTTTATTTCTGAGGCTGGTTACTTTGTTCTATCTGCTGGCGACTTTAATATTGATTCCTTAGGAGATTCAGTAGCCAAAACCACTATGAATATGCTCATTACTTCAAACGGGTGCTCAAACCAAATCAGTTTGCCTACTAGGATCACAGAACATAGCGAAACTTTGTTAGACCTAATTATTACTAACTCGGTCAGTGAAAATAACATTGCGGGTGTGATGACCTGCGACTTGAGTGATCACCTTCCTACCTTCATAATATTAGATAGAAACAATCATCATAGTAAAAAACAATTTATAAATGTTCAAATAATAAATCCTACTCGCCTAGATGCCTTCCGGAATGACGTGCTAAATGCGAATTTCAAATATCTTCTTGCGATTAATTGCGCTGACAAGGCGCATAACATGTTCGTTGATCACATCGATGAAATATATAAACGACATTTTCCGCTTAAGCAACTGAAACTTGGTAGGAAAATACGCAAGCCTTGGATCACGCCAGGGCTCATTAAAAAGATCACTGAGAAGAATACTATGTGCCATCAGTTTATAAAAACTAAAAATCCCCCAAAACTCAAGGAGTTTCAGATGTACCGAAATCAGCTAAATAAAGAAATAAAGTTAAGCAGACAAAACTATTTTCATGCGGAACTTGACGCCTGCTCTCGTAAGCCTG